>NC_051066.1:129710252-129889768 GCF_004664715.2 Peromyscus leucopus
GCAGCTCCTGTTGTGACAGAAGCTTGGAGCTGTCATTTCTTCACAAGGAACAGAGAGCTAATCGGAACTGACGGCAGGCATAACCTTCAAGGCCTTCTCCTAGTGGCCCAGGCACCATGACCCAAAGGTTGCATACCCCCTTCCCCCAAAACAGCACCAGCTGGGGACAAGTGTTCAAACGCAAGAGCCTATGGGTGTTGAGAGTAGGGAACATTTAGAAAGTTCACATTCAAGCCACAACACAGCCTGAGCCTGTAAGGAAGTTAAGATAGATCATGAACTCAATATGCAGGATCCAACCTGCCCATCATCCTCTTCCCTTCCTTTCATCTACTCATCCTTCCATCTATCCACCCCACCTGCATTTTTGTTGTTTTAAAGACAGGGCCTTATTATAATATTTAGTCCAGGTTGGCACTAAATTTATGTGCTCCCTCTTGCCTTACCTTTCCAACAGTTGGCATTACAGGTGTGTTCCACCTTGCCCAGTCCAATCCACCCACTAATACAACTATCCATCCATCTACCCACTATCAGTTCATATGTACTTCCATTCATTTGTCCATCCATCCATCCATCCATCCATCCATCCATCCATCCATCCATCCATCCATCCATCATGTACCTGTTCACCCACCCATCTACTTAGCTATTCACCCTTCTGTCTATCCAGCATCCATCCATCCATCCATCCATCCATCCATCCATCCATCCACCCATCTATTCATCTACCTAAATACTCCTCCTTCCCTCCCTTCCCTATCCATCATCTTCCTTCTTATCAATTTATCAATCTGCCTATTCCATTATCCCTTCCTTCCTGACAGTCTTTGTATTCATGATGTACCTGGTTTTATAACATGTTCCTTTGAGAGGAAGAGGATAAAACTAGTCAAACTCTCACATCCAGACAGATGCTCATGGCCTCCCCCAAAGGAGCTGGCTTGATCCCTAAGTGCCAGCATCTCAGTCCGGTGCCTCTGGGCACTGGCTGCCGAGAGGTGTGGTGAGTGTGGCAGTGTGGGGCCAGCTGGAAGAGAGAACCACAGAGCATCAATAGGCACTCCCAGCGGGAAGCCTCATCATGGTGTGGAGACGGAGGAGGTCCACAGCTCAGCACAGATGGGCTCCTCAGAGCAGAGTGGCAGCAAATAGCTGCATGATACCATGAAGCAGAGGGCAGCTCAGGTCTGGCTCCTTGACAAACATGCCGTTGTCCCCCTGCATGGTCCCCTTTTGACTTTCAACCTGTACCCCACTCAGCTCCTCTGAGGCCTTTGCTGCCACTCTGCTCTCTGTGGCTATGCTCACCAGAGCCTGATATCTCTGGGCACCAGCTGCGACATGGGCTCACCTAGTCACAGAGGATGGGTCCTGCAGTGTATTGTCCTTTAGTCCTCAAGTCTCTTTCCAGGTCACTCTGATGCCCTTCAACTGCAGTCTGTGGGTATTGGAGTAGATGAGCTAGATAGTGGGAGCTTCTTTCACCCTTGATTCTCCACTCTGACTCTTCCCAGAATTCAGCATACAGCAGGTGCACAATAACTTTGCAAGGGGTGAATTGCTTGCACGTGTCTGTGCTGGAGCCATGTGTGGAGTCATCTGGGGTGGACAGGAGCTGCTGGCCTGAATCACCCTTGCTTGGTCCTTGAGGGCTGGAGGGGAAGGAAAGAGGTTGCTGAGTCTCAGGAGTCTGAGAGGATGGAGGGGGAAGATGCAGGAACGATCTCTGGAGGAGGAAGTCCCACTGACTGAGAAGGGTAGCTGGACTTGGAGCAGTGATGGGACAAGTGGTAAGGGTCCTGGCAGAGAACACGGTGAAGGGATGCCATAAAGGTGGGCCGGAGCCCCCTGAGTGTGTCTTGGATGGTCTCTTGGATGCAGAGGCAACCTCTAGCCAGGACACTCATTTGCTGTGCGATTTTGGGCAAATGACTTGGCCTTTCTGAGCCAGTTTCTCTATATGCAAAAAGGGGGAGATTGTCAAAGTGCTTCCCTCACTGGTTAGTTTTGACTCTGGCCCAACTGAGATGATCAAGAGACCATCGTTTATCACTGCCTGGATCATAAAGTTCTGCCCTAAGATAGGTGGAGACCATAGCTTAAGGAGATAGAGAGATCTACCAGAGCGACATGACTTGGGAGGACAGTGGCTGGGGTCGGGCTTCAGATCCCTTAACCCCGTAAGGAGCTTCTTGTGTCTCCCCACACTGACATCCTTCCATTGCCCTTCTCTGCCTTCCCAAGTACCCAGTCTGGCCAAAGGACGGTGGGTGTTTCATGGGCTCAGGAGACTGAGCCATCTGGACTCTGTGCGTGTGGTGGGGTGCAGTGGTAGGAACAGAGAGAGGCTTGCCACACCCCGCAGATCAAGGCGGAGCCTGGCAGGCTGCCTGGGGCTGGCTCTTGCCTTGTATCAACCCTGCCATGACCTCAGTTGGTCTCATCTACTCAAGGCCCATGGGCACAGTGGTTCCTGCCAACTTCCAGACTGTGGGTTCCCTGAGGGGGGAACGGGAAGACCCCAGGCCCCATTAGCTCTTTGGATTGTTCACCAAGCATAGAGACCCTTGAAGTGTCCCCAGGCTAGGCCTTCCCAGAAACTCTTGGGGACCAAAGTTGAAGGTGGGCTGTGACCCTGGAGTCATCTCTGCCTTCATGGGCACAGGACTCCCTTACCATGTTCTCATATGACTTCCATATCCCTCTGGGATACTTGACTTGATCATTACCTCCTCAAGTCCCCCTAAGAAGGGAATTTCAGGGATAGTTCCCCCAGCTTCATCCAGTATCTCCTGGTCTTTGCACCTGCCTGCTAGAGACATGGTTCTCCTGGGCATCAGCAGCAACATCCCTTCTACAGGGATCTCCCAGTGCCCACAGCATCCTGTCCTTCCATCTGTTCTATCTCCTGGCTTAGTGGCTTCTACCTGTCACATCTCCCTCAGGAATGATGTGGACTTGGGCTGGTGACTCGCACAGTACCCATTTCAGGATAGAAACCCCAACTGTCTTGTTCACCGTGGTCATCCCAGTGCCCTGCATAGGTCTGGGACACAGTAGGTGCTCAATAAGTGTTGACTGAAGTACCTAGTGTGTGTTTGGCCTTGGGGAAGGTATGAGTTAGAGAGAGAGAGTAATATCAGGGGCACTGATGTCCTTTGAGACAGTCACATCTGTCTCTAAATACTGGTCTTAGTGCAGCCCTTGGGCTCACCAGCCACCCTCATCTTCTGTGCTATTTATGTTGGAACAGAACAAATGCTCATGTGAGCTCTGGGTCTCCTGTTCTCTGTGACTCTAGATAATTATCTGACCATTATTAAGCCCTTAATTATCCAAGCAGCTAATCAGGCTCCAGAATATAAGGGTTTCCTCGTCACAGGATTGGA
This sequence comes from Peromyscus leucopus, assembly GCF_004664715.2. Taxonomy (NCBI): domain Eukaryota; kingdom Metazoa; phylum Chordata; class Mammalia; order Rodentia; family Cricetidae; genus Peromyscus; species Peromyscus leucopus. The sequence continues at coordinate 129,713,645 of NC_051066.1, forward strand.
GGCAGGGGGCAGTCAGCTGCAGGACTTCCCCAAGCTTGGCAAGGTAAGGACAGTCCCCCATCTGTGGCTCTTCCCCGAGCGTCTCATCCAGAGCTGACATTTTACAAATGAGAAAGCTGAGGCTGCAGGAGGAGAAGGAACTTCTCTGCCGTTGTTCAGCAGATGGGCGGTGGGTAGGGCTCATATCTACGTCTTTGTCCCCTCTCTCTCAAGCTCTCATTCACAGGTAACCCCTGAACACCGCTGTCTTCAGACACACAGGGCTTAGAGGAACCAAGTGGCCAGCAGAGTCAGCAGGCCTCTGTGGCTCAGGGGCCCAGACTGAGGAAGGAGGGGAGCCTAGTCTGAGCTACGGAAGCTGAGAGCTCTGCTGGGCATTCAAGGGCTGGGGTGGGCAGCAGGGGCAGCACAGTGGTTAGTTCCTACTGGTTTTGAGGTCGTTGAGGCCGTGCGCAGGAGAGGAAGCTTGCTGATGGTGGAGGTGAGGGCTGAAAGGAGCCCGTGAGGGCAGGCAGACGGTAGGTGGGTGGAAGGCAGGGGTTGTAAAAGGAGGCAGAGCTCAGGCAAAGGTGCAACCCAAACCAGAATCCGGTTATCTCCATGTCTCCTGGGACCACAGCACGGCCTTTTTGGTCTAAAACGGTGAAAACACTGTGTGAGCCTGTGGTGAAGTGTGGCTGGCCTGGGAAGTCTTCTGGCAGGGCTGTCTGCCCACCTGTGGGCTGGGTGAGATTGGAGGGGACTTTTCAGAGCTCCCTTGTCCTTGCACAGAGCCTTGTGGCAACTTTCAGAGAGCTTCGCCCTGGAGTGTCAGCCATGAGCGCTTGCTTGGGCACACACATGTGATTCACAGGGGCTGGGGAACCCCTGGACCCAAATGGTTTTAGAAACAATGGGGACAACAGTTGGATAGGTTTCACTTAGAGACTATAGGGCTGCTCTGCAGATTCTGCCTCTTTTCATCCTCTGGGCCCCGGGCTCCTTAGCTGCCCTCTGACCACTTTGTTATTCTAACCCTTCTCGTCGACTTGCCCTCCTGACTTTCAGATCCAGAAGTGGCAGGACTGTCTGCTGGGGCCACCCTGCGGCAGTGTGCCATAAGCTGGAGCTGGATGAGTGGATGGGTGACTAAATATGTGAGTGCATGAACTGATGGATGAGGGAAGGAAGGAAGGAACAGATGAGTGGATGGGTGAATAAATGGATGGATGAATGAATGAACAGATGAGTGGATGGTGAATATACAAGTGAATGTATGAACTGATGGATGAGGGAAGGAATGAGTGAATAGAGGAATGAATATGAGAGTGAATGAATAGATGGATGGCTAGATAAACAAATAAATGTATGAATAAATGGATGAATGAACAAATGAACATAGGAGTGAATAGATGAACTGATGGATGAATTAATGAACAAATACATGAAAGAAAGAATGAATGGATATAAGCTCATACCTAGGAAGATATGCCCAGGGGAGGTCTGGCTTGGGGGGGGGGTCAGGAGAGTGGTGGGTTGAGTGTGCTGTAGTGAGTCCAGATGGTACTCCCTCTCCAGGCAGACACAGGCCAGCTGAGTGGCCTCTTCTTGATTCCTTTCGGTCATAGTTCAAACCAGAACTACACACTTGGCCCCTGCTGGGAGAACTTCAGGAGTTGGTAAGTGGAGGGCAGGATTCCTGGAGGGCCAGTGTAGAGCATGGCTCTCTTGAGAATAGTGAGGGACCAAGATATGAGGTCATTACTCAGCTTGCCATTCTCTGGCTACGAGGCCTCTTGTGTCTCTCAGTTTCCCCATTGACAAGACTAGGTCTCAGGGGACTTTCAGGGGCTGAGTTGGAATTTTGGACTCCAGAGGTAAGTGAGGGTGGGCTGGAGTAAGTGAGGTACTTGGTGGCCATGTGCACACTGCAGGGCAAACGCGTTGAGGCAGATGGGTGGGAGTTCCCTTGTGGGTCCAGCACTGTGGCCACTGAGCTGCACGTGAACTCATACAGATCTGCAGCTGGCCTTCCCACTACCCATATGGCAGCGCAGCCTGGACATTGCTTTATGCCCATATGGAGAGTACACTCCCTGGAGTGACTCCATGCGCTCTGCACAGGTGGAGGCATGCTGTGGATCCTGTGCCTGGTTCTCTGCGGCCTGCTGGCTGGAACCCGAGCTGACCCTGGGGCTCTTCTGAGGTTGGGCATGGACATTATGAACCATGGTGAGTGGGTGGGTGGGTGGGCCCTGGGCTGGGGCCAGGGGGATGTGGGGCAGGTGATAGGTAATGATTTCCCAAGTCTGTGGGGCTTGAACATCTACAATCTGCAAAGCCAGTCTAGAAGCAACAAGCTACTCTTGGGGCTGGAGAGATGGCTTAGAGGTTAAGAACACTGACTGCTCTTCCAGAGGTCCTGAGTTCAATTCCCAGCAACCACATGGTGGCTCACAACCATCTGTAATGAGATCTGGTGCCCTCTTCTGGCCTGCAGGCATACATGCAGACAGAACATTGTATGCATAATAAATAAATCTTAAAAAACAAAAACAAACAAACAAACAAACAAACAAAAACCAAGCTACTCTTGGCCTTCCATTCTACAGAAGGGGAAGTGGAGGCCCAGAGAAAATGAGCCAACCTCCCAAACTCCCTCAAGTTAGAGGTGGGGTGAGAAATCCTGCTCCTTTCCAGTCCCTCCTTCACTTTAGTGGGAGGGGCTGGTGCCCATGTTTGGGCTGTGGAGGTGACAGGTGTGGGTCAAGTCCCAGCTCTGACAACTTGCTGTGTGACTCAGGCAAGTCCTGTGACCTGTCTATGTTGTTTATGTAGAGAAACACAAACGAGGTGACCACCTGGTCCCTGGCAGGATTGAGGGATATGTGAGAGTAACCTCCTCTAGGAATTAAGACTCGTTTTTCACCCCGAGCCCAGCTCCATGAAATAGTTGAGATCAGGTGCAAGAGGTCAATGGTGGCTTAGTATTTGCTTTCTCTCTGGGAATTAGCCTGTGGCTCTGGTGGGGTGGGGTGGGGCGCGTTTCTAACAGAGTATCATCTGAGGTTTGGACACCCCAGTCCTGAGAATCAGTCTCTCTTGGTGCAGGCTCAAGTTGCAACCAGCGCCCAGAGGTGTTCTGGTCACTTACTATGCTGTCTTTCCAGGTCTCCATGATAATGTTCTGTATTGCCTCCTCACCCTTTAGCAAGGTTTCTCACTGTACTCTTGCTGCCCTTACCCCTGGTCTGTTCCCTGCCCCTCTCCCTCCTTCTTCCCTTCCTTCCTCTCTCTCCTCACCTGGCCCTGCCTCAACATCCCCATCTCCAAACTCCCACTGTCTCAGCACCGGCGCCGTCCTCCCCACCCCCGCTCCACCCACGTCCCTCCCTATCTTTGTCTTTGCCACACCCTCTGCCTGATCTGCTTGCCCTGTGTTTCTTCACGTCCAGTGGAGAGTCCCATTCTTCCTCTAAGGACCAGGTGATATTTGCCATCTCCTCTTGGCAACTGTCCCCATCTGAGAGTCGGTTGACACCCTTTCCCCTCCAGAGGTCCAGAGTGCCATGGAAGAGAGCCACATCCTGGAGAAGATGGCTGCTGAGGCCAGCAATCCGCAGCCAGGGGGAAAGGCCATTAAAGGCCTCAGCAAGTAAGTAGGAGGTCCACAGGAAGGACAAAACACTGGGGGAGGGGGGAGGGTAACAGGCAGGCATTTCTCCTGCTTTGGCCTGGGACTCCTCAGTCATGCCTTGAGAACCATTTCTGCTCCGAGTCATTTAGAGGAGAAAGTGAGCTCACTAAATATACATGAAATCAAATGGAAACAAGTCTTGAAATAGTGGGGCTGGAAGGGTGCTGACAGTCATCCAGTAATGGGAGGAAAGGGCTCCTTGCAAGCACCATTGTGGCTGGTTGGGGCTGCCTGGATTGCTGTCCTGTGGAGGGTTCTGAGGCACTATCTAGATTTAGCAGAATAGGATAGATTAGCAATGTCTATCAAGAGCTCAGGATGGGCAGGTGGAGGTATGTGTGCCACATCCTTGTAATCCTGATTTTTTTAAAATTTAATTTAATTTAATTTTACAATACAATTCAGTTCTACATAACAGCCACAGATTCCCTTGTTCTCCCCCTTCCTGCCCCCTCCCCTTCCCCCCAGCCCACCCCATAATCCTGATTTTCAAATGGTGTTTCTGAACCAGAGGTGGCAGTGTCTCTAGGGGGGCATTTGCCTAGAGACACTTTTGGTGGCCTCAACTTGCAAAGGAGCAGGACAGTGCTATTAGCGTACATGAGTTGAGGTCAGAGATATCACTAAGCCCCAAATATCAAAGGTGACACTGTTGGGAAACCTGGATCCAATCCACTCTCCCTAGTTTGTTGTTGGAGAACTTGAGGACAAAAGAGGGAAAGAGAAGAGCCCAAGGTCACATAGAGTCAGCCATGTGTCTCCCTTCACACATGAGGGTTTTCTGTACATAGATTAGTTCATGTCCAAGCCTTTGGTTTACGTTTCAGATGGTTCTAGTAGTCGTGGGATATAAGTTTACTGAGACCTCCCAGTGAGGTGCTGGAGGAGTATGTTGAGGGCCTGGATCGTGTCTTCTCAGTTCTCATCACTGTGCATGTCTGTTCCCTCCAAGCATGAAGGTAAAGGATGTCCTGGATCCTGTCATCACACTGAGCTTCGTACCTGGAGTGGGCATCTTCCAGTGTGTGTCCACAGGCATGACCATCACCGGCAAGAGGTTGGTGTGGGAGGGGAGAATGGGGGAAGGAGGGTGTCCCCTTGTCTCACCCTCCCATGCACAATCGCTGAGTACCAACTGTTTATTATGTGGGTGCTGGGATCTGAGGTGACTGTAGACTTGGGTTCTCTTTTGATGGGAACCAGGTGAAGCAGAGCCACAGAGAGAATCATTGGTAGAAGGGGAGGGGACTGAGCAGTGGAAGAAGAGGTCAGGGAGGCTCTGGGGAGGTGAGTACAGTTGATCAGTGTTTCACATGCATCAGAGTTCCATCAAAGAGGGGAGTAGAAAGGCCGGTTGTATCACTATGAGACGGCCTTTCTGTTTTTTCACCATGTGGGGTTAGATCCTGTCCCCTCCCTTCTTAGATGCCAAGGTTGTGGGCAAAGAGGGTGGGGATGGCAGCCCCAGTAGCAGAGATACCAACAGCGCCCGCCTGCCGGCCTGCCTGGTCTTCCAGCTTCACAGGAGGGAACATGGAGATCATTGTGGTCCTGAACATCACAGCTACGGATAGGCTTCTGCAGGATGAGGAGACAGGCACCCCCATGTTCAGAAGTGAGGGCTGTGAGGTCATCCTGGTCAGCGTGAAAACCAATCTGCCTAACAAGTAAGGGGTCCTGTGTCTGGGGAGCATAGTGGTCCTCCCTATCATTCCTCTTCGTGAGCCACTGAACTATAACCACGTACCTTTGTGTCCTCTGTCCAACTTGGTATCATTGATGTACTGCTCACCCGCACCTCCATACCTGTGTCTCAGCAAGGCCATCAACAAGTTTGTGGACAGCACCCTGCGCAAGGTCCTCCCTGGCCTGGTGAGTGATCCTGAGCATGCCTTCATCCCTTCTTGGTGCAACTGCTGTGGCCAGGGCAGCCAGTGTATTTGCCCTTAGGCAGGGACTTTGGTGGGTTGATAGTGGCTAAGGAGAGTGATTCAGAGTCTGTGGCTGGCTCAGTAGAAGTGCAATGATCATCTAGTGATGTCTACCACAGGAGAAGTGCAATGATCATCTAGTGATGTCTGCCACAAGCCCAGGCATAGATGACAAGAGCATGTGTGTTCCAGCTTGACAACCCTGCTCAGATGGCCAGCCCCAGGACAAGAATCCTCGGCAATTTTGCATGGTGTGCAGTCATCTGGATTCGAGTCCAGTCTCTGCTGTTGATAGTCTCATGACTTGGGCCTTAGTGCCCCTGACCCTGGCCCTTGTCATGCTGGGGGTCTTAGGATTCCCCGTGGAGTACTATGGAGTTTCCCTGTGTGTGTAGCCCACTCAGGTTGGTGCCTTCTTTGCTTGTAGATGTGTCCAGCCATTGATGCTGTCCTGGTGTATGTGAACAAGAAATGGACCAATCTGACTGGTGAGGACATCCCTCTTTCACACAGGATGTCACATTAGCTGGATTTCAATGCCCATGGCCTCCATTTGCGTGGCTGTTTCCAGCCTGTCTCCAGAACAAGAGGAAGGCTGAGAACATGGTGTCCCCACATTGTCTCGATGAGAAGCCTGAAGCCCCACAGGGTGCCTGGGTCCTCTCATTTCTCTACCTGAATTCCATGACAGCCGCTCTGCAGACAATCCCTAATGACTCATGACCTAGTGAATGGTCTTAACTGGACATTCCTGATCTTTTGCTGAGGAGGTCTGCTGCCTCAACCACTTGGGGTCCACAGGGCCCCCCAGGGTAGGAGGAGGGAAATCCAATAGCTGAGCCTGAAGATCCTCTCCTGCCTTGGTGTCCTCAGCAGTGGGTCTGGGAGAAGTCACTTCACTTCCCCCAGCCTCAGTTTACTCGCCTGTGAACAGCCCACAATTCCAACCTCATATATATTATCATTGTTGCAAAGAGCCCTGGAGAACGAATGCCCAGACGTTGGGCCAGCAGAACAACAGATTACCAAGGTCTAAGCCACTTCTTGGGTCACACGGAGGGATAGGCCGGCTCAGGAGCAGTGGCCGCTTCTGGCTTTTCTAGCTGCTCCTGGGGCTGGTGCCTATCTGAAAGGAACCTCTCTCCACAGAGACCATGCCTGTGGACCAGATGGGCACTGTTAAATATGCCTTGGCAGCTCCACCAGCCACCACAGCTAGCCACATCCAGGTGGACTTCAGTGTAAGTAGTGAAGGTCCCTAGGGTGCGGCGCTCAGGGTTGGTGGGACTTGTGTGGCTGCTCCTGCCCGACAGGTGCCTGGGAAGTGATGAGTAGGAGGAGTCTTGCTATGAGGACTTCCCTCTCACCCTGCTCAGAGTGAGGCTGCTGAGGCTGGTGGCTTCAGTCTCACTTCTTGCAGGCCTATTTATGTTTCTCAGAGAGTGGCTGTGCCCTGACATTGTATAGATAGAGGCACCGAGACAGGGAAGAGACCAGGCTGGGAGGCTTCTGCAGGAAGTTAGTGACAGAGCTGGGTCCTCACACACACGAGCAAGCCTCTTGCAAGATTGTAGAAGGGGTAGGGCTCACATCACTCTCTGCACACATAAGAGCCCAAGACAGAGTCAGAGCCACTAAGGTGACCTGAACACTTTTAGCAGAGACTGCCAGGGACCTAGTGGCTGATGCTTTTGTCCTCTTAAGCCGCATCTACTCACCTGCAACCTGCCTTGGTCTAACACTGTCTTGCTGACTTGAGGTCTGACCTGGTGGTTGGAGAACCCAGCCGCTCCTGTGGCTTCACCCCCACATGGCTCCTCTTGTACCCCAGCCTGTAGTGCAGCTTCAGGAAAGCCAAGTTATCCAGCTTGCCACCGATGGGTCAGCACTGGCATCCCCCGAGGGCTCGGCCAAAGACTCACAGCTGCTGCTCTCAGCCTCCTTCCTCACAGCTGAGCTGGCCCTTCTGCAGAAGTCTTTGGAAGTGAACCTCAGGGACAGGAGGGTAAGCTGCCACCACACCCCAGCTGCTTTACCCCAGGAGTGACAGGCTCTGCCTGCCTGGTGTGCTTGGGAATGATTCAGGGGTCAAATGCAGAACCGGCACAGGAGATGGGAGGCTGCTTGGGGTTTCAAGGGCAGTTGCTCCTCCGCACATGTGACCTATGTCTACCCATCTGCACATCTGACTGTCCAGACAACCAACCATTTAGTGACCTGCCTACATTAGTTTAAAGTAAGAAAAAAAAAAAAGCATTCATGTGGAGGTCAGAAGGCAACTTTCTGAAGTCGGTTCTCTTCTTCCGCTGTGGGCTCAAGGGACTGGAATCAGGTCAAGGCTTGTGTAGCAAGAGGTTTCGCCCTCTGAGCCACCCCAGCACCCCTCTCCTTACAGTTCTCATGCCCTGGCAGCCACTACTTTCCTTTTTACCAAATCATCACCCACCCACTGTGTCTTCATGACCTGGTTCTATTTCCCACCTCACGTCCTTCTGTGGCTTCATACTACTAATAGACTGATAGATAAGTGCACCTCTCCATCACCATTCCCCACCACAGACTGGTGGATAAGTGCGCCTCTCCATCACCATTCCCCACCACAGACTGGTGGATAAGTGCACCTCTTCATCACCATTCCCCACCACAGACTGGTGGATAAGTGCGCCTCTCCATCACCATTCCCCACCACAGACTGGTGGATAAGTGCGCCTCTCCATCACCATTCCCCACCACAGATTGGTGGATAAGCATGCCTCTCCATCACTGTTACCACACACATCTCGACACTGTTTTCTCTGCCACTCACCTGTCCATCCAGCTGGGTACTCACCTGCGCATCCTTCCCCCTCCCTCATTGCTCCGTCACACCACCTTACCTTCCATCCTCTCACCATCTACTCAACTTCCACCAATCAGTCCGTCTATTTTCTTCCCCAGCACCATCTGGTCTCCACTCAGCTACTCAGCATTCCACTCCAACCGTTATCACCCACACTGGTGCCTTCCCCCACACTTCCATCTACTCATCTGCCCACCCTCCCGCATTCTATCACTCCTCTGTTTTGCTGTCCTCCCTTCCATTTGCCTACCTGTCTATAAACGTGCCTTGCCCGCTCATCCACCACACCTGGCCATTCTCCTATCATCTCCCTGATTTGCCATTCAGCATTTTCTCAGCATTTGATCTTGGGTCAGGAGCCATGACATCTGGGGTGTGTAAATGATGTTTGGGAGCTGGAGGTTCCTCTCCTAGTTGAGCACAGAGTTATGTGTGCAGGTGAAGGAAGATTCTGAGGCCCCCACCTTCCTAAGGCAGAGAGGTGGATGTTGGGATAACTGGACTTTACACAGTGCCCACTTTGACTTTGATTTGTAGGTTGGTAAGCTGTCCCAAACCACTAGGACACTGGCTGGCTTCATCCCGCAGGTGAGTGCCCCAGTAACCTGTGACCACTGTACTCACTTTGCACTCCAGGCAAAGGGGACTGGCTAGGGAGGCAACTGCTCAATGTGCATCCCCTTTGACCAATGTGGAGACAGCCCAGCCTTTCCACAGAGCGCTCTCTGGGTCCAGCCTACAGACAGCTCAGCCCTAGTATCTTGTGAGTCCTGCATTCATCACAGAAATAGTTAAATGCTATATTTTATCCCTTTCCTTTCCTAAGAGGCACAGCTGGGCCTTTGCATATTGGACTTTCAGCAGAAATCAGCTACTTTCTGAGACACCCTTGGACTGAACTCCAAGGGCTGGCTCTGAGAGTATGCCTTGGTCTTTGCAGGTGGCCAAGACCTACCACAAACCAAAGCCTTTGCTGATCAAGGTCAAGATAAACAAACCCCCCAAGGTCACCATGAAGGCTGGAAAGAGCCTGATGCACCTCCACGGCAGCCTGGAGATGTTTGCAGTGCGTCGGCACGGCAAACACCCAAAGTCACTCTTCCTCCTGGAGACTGTGAGTGGGGCCCATCGGTAGCCACCTTCAGCTTGGGCATGCTCCCAGGCTGGGAGAGTCAGGCACAGATGGAGTGACCTGACCTTAGGCATTACCACCTGCTGGATGGTGGGTTAGTGCCTCCTCCAACACTTCTCAACCCCCAAGGACAGTATATTCTCCTCCAGGAGAACTGTGGAAGCCTAAAGAAACCCCACACCCAGGGCTGGCTGAGAGATGTTTGAAGGATTGAGCAGTAGCTATGCATGGGAGGAGCTGATGTTGGGAAGCTTGGGGACAGTCAGAGAGCAAAGGCCCAGACTGTTATCACCGTGTGCAGACATTAACCATGGGTCAGGTGCTTATTAACTTCACGCTGATCTGGGATAGGAGAGACGAGGATTGTGGGCGAGGGCCCTGGAGAGGTTGCTGGGTTCAGTTCCAGGACAGGACAGGAAGCAGACGTGCCAAATGGGGGACCCACTGCCTTCTCTGCTCCCTCCTCTCTGCCAGCACCTTGGTCTGGAAATACACTACTCAGTGCATGAGAACCGGCTGCAGATGGCCACCTCTCTGGACAGGTAGGAGCTTTGGTCCCGTGATACCAACCCTGTAGTAGCCCTGGCTCTATTCTCCACCTCACATCCTTCTATCTCTTCATACCATCTACAACACAGACGGACAGACAAGTGCATCTCTAAGCCACTGTCACCACACTTCTCTGGCCGTCATCTACTCTTCCTCTTGTCCTTTCTGGCGACACCGCTTGGCTTCCAACTCCAGGTTCTCACCCAGATCCATCCCCCATAGCCCACACGACCAGACTGCTCTGATCATTCAGCCTGCTCTGAACGCCCAAGGACTCCGCATTGCCTACTGTCTTATCTTAAATCCTAGCCCGACACTCCGAGCCTTTCTCAATCTCTGCTCTCCCTCTTCCACTCTGCTCTGCCGTAGTGGATCTGGATTGGAAACTTGGTCCCCTCCATTCATATGCCTTTGTCATTTCTCCCAAGTGGGTCAGGGCCAGCTCAACTGCTACTTCCTTTGGGCATCTTTAGCTCTATGTGCTTTCTCTAGTGAAGCACTAGCCACATACCTTACATCCACTGTCCTGTTCCATTCTTACACTCTCGGGGAAAGGACGCATTCCACCTGGTTATACACTTAGCCACTCACCAATTCCTGTACTTGCCTGGGTCATTCATCTGAATTGAGCTGTGTCTGGATTCTTTCAAAGGCAAGAGGCAGAGTTTCAGCTGGAACTGCCTTATAGCCCAAGAGGGAATCTTTCGGCTCATGTGACATTGGGATCCAGGCACGCCAAGTTCTCAAGAATCAGGCTTCCTCCTTCCCTTTCTCTGCTGAGCTCTTTGCTGCCCACATTCTCAGGAAGCCCCTCCCCACTAGATAGTAAAGGGACCTCAACAGCAAGAGGTGCCCTGGTCCAGTCCTTCTCATAGCCACCAAAGCTTGGAGTCTAGTTTGGGTCACGTGGGCAAGGCTAGACCAATCATAGTTACCAAGACATGGAATGCTTGGGTGGCCTGGTCCTGGGCTGTTGTCTCTGCTGGAGATTGTTTGCCCAGATGGCTAGCTTAAAATGACTGGAGAGATGCAGGATCTTTTGCTAGGATGCAGTGTGGACAGGCAGGCTCAGATGACTGCCCATGGCCTGTCCTGCTGCTGGTGTGTCTTAGGTCTCCTGGGAGTTCTGTTGAAGAGGGGAAAAGAAAGACTTCCCTTGTGTCCTTTAAGGATCTGAGTCTGGCTTGTTGGGTTGTGAATAAAGTTATGGACATGACCAAGGACCCAGAGTTTGGAAGAGCAGGGTTCATGAGAGGCCATTCAGGAGGGCTGTGAGGACAGGATGGGAGGCAATGAGTGGTGGTCACCGTCCCATCACAGATAATATGCAAACAGGCTGCACAGGGGCACCTGTAGGGGGCTGTGAAGCTGGGGAGGCCCCCTCTCAGTGGCTTGCTCTGACCATGCTCTCTCCACACCCTGCCCTCTCCTTTACAGTTTACTGAGCCTGTCCCGGGTGTCTTCTTCAATTGGCAACTTCAATGTAAGTGTCCCAAGTGCGTTTGCCTGGCCAGACAACACTGAGCCTACAGGGAATGCGCCCTACAGTGGAGTCAGAGTAAAGAGAGCAAGGTCACTCCCAATCTCTGGGGGCTCCTGACACACTCTGACCCTGCGGAAGGCCCTTAGCCTTTCTGAGTTCTTGTTCCCTTTCCCAGCTACAACTTGAATAACTCTATGGATTGATTCTGAAAGAATCACCATGGTAGCGGCCTGGCTGGTCTTGATTAAACAGGCTATTATTCCAATTAGTCTCTAGCCACAGGGCCCCCAGCACAGCACCCAATCAAGTGGGTATTAACATGACATCAGCAACTGTCCTTGTGGATATGTGAGTCTTCCTGAAAGCCTGTGGGTAGGTGCTGCCATAACTCACATTCCTGGGCTCAAAGAGGTGGTGGATGCACAGCCAGTATGAACTCTGTCCGATCAGGAGTGCAGTCCATACACCCCCTCCTGCCTCCGGAGTGTCCCCATTCCTGCACCAAGATCCATTGCCCTGCATGTCACCCAAGCAGGAATTAGGAGCAAGGCAGGGCCCAGCCCCCAGGTCTGAGGCTGGCTAGACAAGCTGTTGGCTGTCCCCAATGTCCTCTTTTGTGTTTCCCAGGCCTCCGTGAGGGCAGGCTGAGGAGGGGTGCTGAACTGTGTTGGGGGTTTTCCCTGTCTTTCTCTTCCAGGAGACGGCATTGACCGGCTTCGTCACTGATTATCTCCAGAAGGCCTACATCCCTGTGGTGAACGGTGAGGCTTCTCCAAGAATCAGGATGCACGTCATCAAAGGGGGCTCCCACCTGTGTGGTCTCAAAGCCTTTGAAGTAGATGACCAATGCCTAAACATTGAGGCCAACGTAGTCTTAATGTCACCTTCTTGGAGACAAAAGCTCATCCCATAATTTGGGCTCTGACCCTTGACCTCCCATCATGAGTGAGATTTTTTGGCCTGTGATATAAACACAAGGCAGATAGGTGTCCTCTGCCTGTGTAACCAGCTGACATCGTCAATCGATCATGACACTAATCCCTACCATTCAGCTTCAGGCAGCTTCTTAACTGATTGCCAAGCAGTTCACCTGTGTTTATTTCTCAGATGTACTCCATGTTGGGCTCCCACTTCCAGACCTTCTGGCTATCAATTACAACCTGGCTGAGTTGGACATAGTAGAGGTGAGGGTGGGGCTGGGGGAGGCCATGCCAATTATCACTTTGGCCAATGGGGGAATCAGCAAGCACAGTTCCAGGACAAGGGCCTGGGCCAGGACTGCACAGAAGGACAGTTCATTTTACAACTCTCTTGCTCTGCCACCATGATCTCTCTATGTCCCTCCCCCATTTCTGGGTTTAAGTGGGGGTGAGAATGTGGACATCAGCCTCATAGAGCTGTCCTGATTTTCCGAGACAATGAACCTGAAGGTATATAGTTAAGGCTCAGAGGGGCGAAGGTACCTTCCAGGTCCCAAGGCCTTTGCTTACATAGTGTTGCTTTTTGTCTTCTGGCCATGGCTGCTTCTATTTGTTCCTGAGCCTGGGTGACTCCTTTCATCACTCCCAACCCCCTCTTCACCCAGCTCTCTTCTCCCATCAGGATGCCCTGGTGCTGGGCTTGAAGACGGAATGACTGTGGCAAGACTCTGCCAACTGTCTTCAACTGCCGTGGTTCTGTACCAGCAGAGGAGCCCAGATGTGAGCCAGATGGGCCTGGCCCTGCAGCCAGTGGTTACTTCCTGTGATCAGGAGAAAGGAGGAGGCCTAGTGGGCCTCAGCAATAAACAGGAAGAAGACTCTCACATAATTCAGTGTTTCTGTCTCGTTTTGTAGCCAACAAATGTGTGTTTTTTGGTCCCCTTTGATGGGTTTTAGGGTCTAAGGCCAGCTTGGGATCTTGGCCCAGCACTGGGGTGGGTTAGGCATGCACCAAGCATCTGCTAATAGTTACTCTCCATGGTTTTCCTTCCCCCACTCATCCAGAACCCATAGGAAGGATGAGTGAGGTCACCCCTATTCACTGAGAAGATGGTGGAAGCCCAGGGTAGCACACTTCCTGTCCGGGGCCTTTCTGCCTCAATTCTCTGCCCCAGGCCTTGGTAATCTGAAGATGTCTCTATTCATGTGGAGTCTGTGCCCCCAGAGTCTCTCCATGCTGCCTCCTTTAATCCTTACGGCTGAGGAGACGACTGTCAATATTTCATAAATAGGGAAGTTGAGGCTCAGAGTGGCCTGATGGGCACATCAGCATTAGGGCACAGACAGCCTGCCTTGGCTCGACTCAATTCTGCCTCTTCTTTTCTATGTGCTTTGGGTGAATCATGGCACCAGTGGGAGCCTCATTTTCCTCACCTGTTCCTGTGCCAATCCCAGCAGGGCTGCGGTAAAGCTTACATATGACTGGCATCATAGGCAGTGCCCAGACATCATCTGGCATAAAAAGTGCTTGCTCAGCTGGAGGTCTGAGGCCTCAAGAAAAGTGAACAGGTGTTTCTGAGCCAGGGTATGGCTGGGCACACCGAACGTTTGAGCATCTGGCCACGTACAGTGGGTTTGGGATTTGGGGCCACCAAAAGCACCAGCAGGTCATATGTAAGAGAGGCCCGTGTGTCTGGAGCGTTTGCCTGTGTCTGTGTGTACCCCTCTGTTTACACAAAACCTTGTCAGAGTGCTCCTGTGCCTCCCATCTGCCCCCTTTCTTCGGATTCTTTATATATATATATATATATATACATATATATATATATATATATATATTAAATATATATATTTAAGTTTCAGTTTTTGTGGTGTTAAGGGTAGAACCCGTGCCTCATACAAGCCAGGAAGTGCTCTACTGTTGAGTTACATCCCAAACTTCATGGTCTTTAAATTGACTCTTTTTAATCTAAATGCACATTTAGACATAGCTAAGTTAAATGTGTCTATTTTAAGTTGATGCTGAAAATTAGTGTAACTGCTAGAATGTAAAAATCATACAAAACTATCCATACCTTTGAAAAATATGTATATTGGACACCTTCTATGACCGATTTTTGCTCAGCCCTGGAGATGATTAGCGTGGTGGTTGAGTGTCTGTGCCTCCATACTCTGGTGTGTACACATGTCACAACGCTTGTGTCTGCATATGGCGAGTCTCTGATGTAGGAGTTGGGGACAGATGTGGGTGTGGGTGGGCCTCAGTTTGGCACATGCAGGTACCTATGTTGTGCAGAGACTGGCCAGGAGGCCAGTGTTTCTTAAGCTTGTGGGGCCTGGCAGGTGGCTTTCTTCCAACCTGGCTTAGATCCATACCACAGAGGAGGAAGGCCCGGATGCCAGGGCCATGCCCTTGTCCCTCACTGTCACCTAATCCCATCAGCCATCATCCCCTGGGCTGTGGGACAATAGCAACCTTGAAGCAGTGCTGGCAGGTCCTGGTGTCTAGTTAATCCATGGGTGGGACTCGACACACCCACATTTGACAGGTGTGTTAGAGATTCCTCCCATGCTCTAACTGTCCCTGTGCGTTCAAGAACACACTCACAGTCACTTACAGTCTTACAGCCACCTTCCCAGGTTCAGTGTGTAGCTAGGAAACTAAGGCACATTGTGTTGGAGGGAAGGCCTCAGTTCTACTGGGACCCTAGGCACAGCGTAGCCTCTCACAGTTCCTGCCAGGGTCTCTGTTTCTTTGGGAAAGGTCTGGATGCTTGCTGTGTGGTCGAATACTTCAGATTGGCTCTGGGAAGAACAGAACCAGGCAAGGGATCCCGGTGACCCTACTCCTGGGGCTCCATAACAGATGTCCTCTGCCAC
This sequence comes from Peromyscus leucopus, assembly GCF_004664715.2. Classification (NCBI taxonomy): domain Eukaryota; kingdom Metazoa; phylum Chordata; class Mammalia; order Rodentia; family Cricetidae; genus Peromyscus; species Peromyscus leucopus. The sequence goes on from NC_051066.1 coordinate 129,729,055, forward strand.
TGGACACTTTGACCTTTCAAAACTCCCTCAACCCTAGAGAAATTAGGTGACTTTCCCCAAGGGCTCACACATGTATGGGAGGCTGGATTTGAACTCATCTGCCTGAGTCCCACTCAGTCTCCTCCTCACTCCTCTCTAAGCTCTGAGCACTGCATATATCATGCAAAGAAACTGAGATGCAAGGTCCCAGACAGACAGGGAGCTGAGCTAGGTCGTCAACGCTGATCCACAACTATCAATCCTCAGGGACCTGCCAAGGTAGCTGACCTGGGAAGGACACGGTGATGCTCCTGAAAGTGGTGTCCCGCCTACCCTGCCTCTCCATTCTCTGTCTCCTGCTTGCTCAGGTGCCTCCAGGATGTTATCACCCTTGCCCCCCACATTCCCTAATGTTCTTGTCCAGCAACAGTCTGCAGCAGGAGCAGTCACAGGAGATGAACCCACCAAGGATGGTGAAAATAGCTCTACAGGGCATGTCAGCCGTTAAGGGACAAACCCTAGGAACGAACAGGTGTCATTGCCTGGGGAGTGGGGGGGTCTTTTGCCTCCTCTGCTCCGATCCCTTCCATAGCTCCCATAACCACCACCAGGCCTGCACATCACCTTCCTAAACATGTAGGCCAGAGCCCCCTGCCCTCAGCCTGGTGGGTGGGGTCTGTGAAAAGTAGGACCCTGAGACAGCATTTTAATGAGTCTCCTCCCCAGGCCCACTCCCTGATCCTGCATGAGGTGGTAGGGAATGCCTGGGCTGCAAGTAGGGATGGAGACCTTGGGGGTGGGGTGGGGTGGGAGGTGAGTAGACCTGGAGGAAAAAGAGAGAAAGCAAGACAGGAAGCAGCAGCATTTTCCTGCCTTCCAAGAGGCTGGGCCAGGCACGTCAGAAGGGTCAGTGTGGATTGAGAGAGCTCAGGAAAGTTGCTGTTTTGTTTTTCGGTTTTTCTCCTGGTAGCTTTTTGAGACAAGGTTTCTATAGATAGCCCAGGTTGGCCTTAGATTCACAGCAATCGTGACGTGGCGAATGAGGGTCCTGCAAGGCAACAGTGCCTGCGTCCTTCTCTGAGGTCCCCTGGACCCCTCACGTGCCTTCGTGTCTATAGAGTTCATTGGGTGGCCAGTGACTTGGAGGCTGAGGCTGGGCCGTGATGGTCTTGGGCCAGCTGCTTCCCTTTGGCATGGCCTCAGCTCCCGGGGGAGTAGGAGATGATAATGAAAGCCCACTGGGTCAGGATGGCACCAGATGCGGTTACACACACAGAGGCTGTGTGCACAGCCAGTGCTGGATAAACGAGGGAGGTGCTGTTCCTTCTTCCTCCTTCACGGTGTCTTCAGTGCATCGTGGATACCGGGTGCCGGCAGGCACGACGCAGCGGCAATGGCAGCACTCCCGCACCTGGCTGGGACCGAGGGACCACTTAGCATGACCACTCAGGAGAGGCATGGCTGTGGTCATGCCAAGTGGTCCCTCACCCCCACTCAGGCTTGTGAGTGGACTCGTGGACTCTGCTCCCAACTGTTCACCCAAGACATGGAAACTGTAAGTACACATCCATAGGAAGACGTGACAGAAATGTACATTGTCGCTTCATTCGTAATAACCAGCTGCCAGAGGTCCCCAGTGCTTCCAGACAGAAGATGGTAAAAGCAACTGAACCATGGAGCATCCATGTGTGGAGCAGCCGAGGAACACTGCTCCTCGCGTGGCCACGTGAAGCAGTTATGTGGCCATGGAGTGTTCAGGAGGAGGGAGCTCACAGAAGGACATACACACCATGGTACTCACACCCTAACCACTGTGTCAGGACAGCGGTCAACTTTGGTGGGCCATGATGTGGAGGGGACTTTAGGGGGGCTTTGGGAGCACCCAGTTAAAAAGTCCATCAAGCTACACACTTGGAACCCAGGGTCCCTTTCTGCTCAGGTCTCATATTTCAAGATGCTTCCTGTTCAGAGAGCTGGGGTGGAGGAAAAGGCCAGGCCTGCCTCAGGAAGAAGGTGGCTCCCTGCTTCAGCATTGATGTGAGCAGCCAGGTTAGTGCCACCACTCTTCCTCATCTCCCTGGAAGGCCCCTAGGAGACACCACAGACACATGACGGCCACCTGTGCTGTCACAGGCTGTTAGGAAGGCCCAGGGGACAGAGCTGAGCTCAGAGGTGGCGCCTCACTCAGTGTAGAGTTCCAGAAGACTTCTTGGGGGAGGGGATGCTGGGACAGACACCTGCAGAAGAAGTGCACATAAAAACCAAAGCCAGCTAGCCATGTGACTCACACCTGTAATCCAGACACTGGGCAGGCTGAGGCAGGCTCGTCACAAGTCCCATGGCAGCCTGGGCCACGGAAAGATCCTGTCTCAAAAAAATGATCGAAACAAAACAAAAGAAAACAAGACAGTCATAGCTCACACTGTGCACACTGTAGCCTGCTGGCCACACTTCCGTGACTCCCACTGGCCTTCCTGCTGCCATGTGGCAGCCACCCTGGGGCTCGGTACTGCTCTTCCTTCCCAAGTACCCATCACACTCCCACTTCCTCTTTGGGCCAAGCTGGTCCCGCTCCCATTTGGGATATCTGACTACCATACTCAGTACCCCCAACACCACTTATCTTCTAATTTTATTTCTGTCCCTGGCTGCTGACTGTCGTGTGTGTGTGTGTGTGTGTGTGTGTGTGTGTGTGTGTGTGTGTGTGTGTGGTGTGTATTCCCTTCAGAGCTATGTGCGCACAGGTTGCCACTGCTTGAAAAGGAGAGAAAGCTGCTCATCCTCAGTGTTCTGCTAAGGACACATTAAATGGGAACATGCTGGCTATCTGTGTGTGGTTAAATCAATCACACTATGAAGATTGATTTTATTATCTTCTGTCATTTGTAATTCATGGCTGCTGAAATGCCAAAGGGTGTGCCAGCCCCTGGGAGCATGGTTGCTCTTCTGTTCATAGGGACACCCCACATGAGGTAAACAGTAGGCACCACACAAAGTGCCTGCTGAAGAAAGACTGATTGAATGAATGAATGTTGTCTCTATACCATTCTCCTGAAACTGCCTGCTCTGGAGTCCTGGGGGTCCCAAGCCATGGGGGGTGGTTGGAGTTGGTGACCTATTTCCCAAATAGGCCCCAGTTCCTTTTCTCAGGCCTGGCTTTCTCCATGTTAGGCCTGTGGCTGGATTAGAGATCAGGAGAGTCCAGTTGCTTTAAGGCAGCTTCCTTCCCTCTGGGCCATTTTAGAGGGTGGGCAAGTGAGGCAAGGTGGACCCTGTGCCATTGGGGTGGCTGTTAGGGACCTGAAGAGAACTCTATGGGGCTGCCAGAGCCCCACCCACCCTAGTTGGGGAGAGGAGCTGGCCTCTGTGGCCCCTATACATTTCATCCCGCCCCTGGGCACAGACCCCAGCCCCTGGCTCTCCCCACAGAAGGAAGGCTTAGTTCGGGCCCTCCGGGAAAACCACAATTTGCTCCTGACATGCCATACTGACGGGTTTCTGGCGGCCGTGCCCCCTTTGTGTCCGCGAGCTGCTGTAGATATATAAGGGCTGTCCCTGGGCTCAGGTGTGGAGCAGCTGACAGGAGGTGGGGACCCACCTGCAGAGCAGGAGGAACAGGCTGGTAAGGTGGCCCCATGTGGCCCTAGGTGGTCCCAGGTGGCTCCAGGTGGCCTGGCTCCATCCTAACCCTCTTCACAGACCTAGTGACTCTTACTGTCTCATCTGAATAATGGGCACAGAATGAGTCACTTTCAGTGGGAAGAGGGACCTGGGAGCATCTGGAAGGCAGGAGGAGGGAATCCCCCATCTTACAGATCTGTAGTCCTTGCTATGTAAGGCCATGACAGGGCTGGCTGAGCTAGGGCCCAAATCATCCTTGAACAGAGTTCCAGGCTAGCCTCTTTCTCTAAATGATGGGATTTGACTGCCCTCCTTCCATCCTGGTATTTTTTCCTATGAGAGACCCTAGGGTGGCAAGGCCACTCAGGGCCACATCTTAGTAAACAAGATTTACAGTCAAGTTTGTTGCTGGGTCATGTGGTACCTACTGGGCACCCTTGTGCCACGGAGAAGGTCTGGGTTGACTCAGTCTGTTTTAGAACCTGTAACTTGGTGAGTGAAGAGCTACCGGATCCTACCCTCACCCATGACAGGTGCCCTTCCAGCCCATGTGAGAGCTGCCTGGAGACCCAAGACACAAGTCTCCTCCTTCCTGTAGCTTACAGAGTTGGCCAGCAAGGATATGGACATATTTGAGTAAATGCGACTTGTGAGAAGTACCTCAAAATAAATATCCCAGTGATTGGTAGGATTCTCCAGACAGGGCAAGGAGAGGAGAAGACAGCAAATCTGACAGACTAGGAGTCAGCCATGAAGTGACACAGAGACCTCCTAGCAACTGGAATAACATGTGCAAAGGCCCTGGGGTGGGCCAGGATTTAGAATATTTAAAACCAAGGTGGCAAAAGAGATTTGTGAGTAATAGTGAGGAGCGCTGGGCCTCATCCCTTGGGTAGTGGGAACCACTGAGGGGCATCTAGTGTGAGGGAATAGATGGAGATCCACCTAAAGGGAAATCAGCTCTGTGGATTTATAGTGATAGCCAGCTATTTACGCTCTGCCTTCACCCTGTTTTCCATGTCAGTGACAACTGGAATAGAGGTGGAGAGGAGGGATATATTAGACTGAGTGTTGTGTGTCTCTGACCAGCTAGTCCTGAAACGGCGTCGGCAGCCCACAAGGAAGCAACCTGGAGCCACAGCTCCCTCCCTGCTGTCAAGGAGGGTCTCGCTGAAGCATTTATCCCAGACACTGCCAGGCTTACAGAGCCACATGACAACTATTAAGTCACGTGGATTCAGAGTGGAATGTTGGTCCTACTGGTGGTTAGCTCTTGGTTGAGTTCCCTCCAGCTTCTGGGCCTCAATTTTCCCACCTGCAAAAAGGGATCCCATGCAGGCGTTGGAAGCTGTGCTGGGCAATGCGATGTTTCCCCTATGCGGTGGCTGGATAGGGCAGAAATAAAAGCCACACCTGGCTATCTAGGAAGGAAAGAGGGCTCCAGAGCAGCAGTGACAGTGATGGAGAGCAGGAGGGGACAGGCTGGGTCCAGTGCAGACCTGGAAAAGTCTCCCCGCTCCCCCACAGGTGTGCAGCTGACGATGCTGGGTGTGTACACCCTGCTTCTGCTCTGGGGCCTGGCCACTCCGAGCCTGGGGCTGCTTGAGACAGTGGGCACACTTGCTCGGATTGACAAGGATGAACTGGGCAAAGGTGAGCCAGGGGCAGGTGGGCAGGCTGGGAGGGATCCGACCCTGACTGTTGGCATCACAGACAGCTCTTCGAGCTGAGGCTCTCAGGGCTCAGCTGACATATTCTGCTATATTCTGTGAGCACCCTGGAGGAGCCGGCAGCACACTCTGGCTTGGGCTTGCTCTCCAGCTCCTCCAGTGGCCATGATGCCTCTTCCTCGAGCAGAGAACTGGGCTGTGTGGAGCTGCCTGGGGTTGGGGACAGGCATGGGGAAGGGACTGGCTGTGTCGTATCCCCACCTCTTGTATTTGGGGTGATCATCTCAGGGACAGTGCAGGGCTATCACAGTGGGGCCCCTTTACCCTGCCCACAGACACAGAGTCAGGCTGTGGACCTCAGGATTGGGGTTGCTCCTGCACTGCCTCAAATCCCTCGATCCACTCTCCATTCCGGCTGCAGGATAGCACTGGGATTTAGAGCCTGAGTTTGACTCAGGGCCTCACCTTGGGTTTGCTCTGACACTAGGCAGTGTCTGCCCCTTTCTGGTCTTTTGTTTGTCTGTCTTTCGATGCAGGGATTGTCAGCGGGGCATGATCATTATTTACCGACACTCCCTGGGTACCATAAGTGGGGCCAGTGGGGGAAGTTCCCACCCCTTGAATGTGACATGTCAATCCTAGTGGAAACAGCCCCTGAAGCTCAGAGGAAAGGGACAGAGGCTTTGGTCCTGGTCCTCAGGGTGGAAGAAGAGTTTATTGAATCTTCTCCTCCCCACCTCCTCTGTAGCCATCCAGAACTCACTGGTTGGGGGCCCTATTCTACAAAATGTGCTGGGAACAGTGACATCGGTGAACCAGGGCCTCCTGGGCGCAGGAGGGCTGCTTGGAGGCGGCGGCCTGCTGAGCTACGGGGGCATCTTCAGTCTTGTGGAGGAACTCTCTGGGTGAGGCCTCGGCGCTCTGAGGGGGCTCTGAGGGGCTCTGCAGGAAGGCTTGTCCCCACCTGCCCCTGGGAGGAGGGGCTGTGATGACTGGTAGCAGTGAGGGTGGTGCAGGAAGGTGGGGGAGATGATAACTGTGAGCCTGGCAGGGCACAGATAGCCTCACGCCACCGTCACTCAGGTGTGCGCGGAGACAATTGCAGTTGCTTGCTGTGTGACCCTGGGGAGGTTGCTTGGTTTCTCTGGGCTAAGCCAGGTGTCTGTCTGGCTCCTTTTGGGTGTCTGTTCAGAAGACTCTGGCCCTGCCGAGCTCCTCCTCAGCCCCTCCACACTTCAGGGTCTCTAGGGGACACTCAGTCTGTACACACCACACATTTTACTGGTTTATTGTCACCACAGTAGATTATAAAACCAAGGAGGGGAAGAATCCTCATCTGAGCTGTTCCCTGGAATGCCCTCATTGCATAAACAGGGCTTTGTGATAAGTGTAGAATGAAAGAAATGAGCAAGTGGCTAATACTTTGAGCAGAACAGTCACCAGCAGGGGTTTCTAGGTGACCCTAAGCGCTGCTGGTAAGTTGGTCTCCCAAATGCAGAGAGATGAGACACATGTCAACTCCCCCCGCAGGTGAGTGGGTGGAAGCCAACAGGGAAGGTCCTCGCTGTGCTCACTCAGTGGTGGAGGGGACCATGTTTGTGTACGATGGCAGCCCACACGCTTGGCCGTGGCCGGAGTGAATCAGGGCATCTACTCAGCTGAGGAGCATAGGCTTGTGGTGACAGAGGAGATGGGGGCCTGGCCCCCACATAGCACCCACATCTACGAGGGTGCTGGTGACAGCTGAGAGTGCTCAGCTTCCTTGAGTCGCTCTGAGGTAGACCTTGCCAGGGTCTGGGTTTTACACATGTAAAACGTTGAGACACAGCAGCAGTGTGGTGTTTTCCTAGTCACAGTTAGGTAGCCACAGAGCAGGGATGCGAAGTGTCCTGGTTGGATACCATGATATCAGGACAGCATTAATATGTGTGCAGCAGACCAAAGAGAACCATGTATTCAGTGAGCACTCAATAAACGCTATCACAATTATTAGATTCCACATCTCTCCATACCTCCCTGGCTGAATGAGCCTCGTATCGTCCTTGCTTCAAGGAGCTGTAGAATGTGCCAAAGCCTGATATGACAGGGCTGTAAGCTACAGGCTGAGAACCAGGAAGGAGGACTTCCTGGAGGAGGGGATGTCTGTCTGAAATCAGGAAAGCCAGGAGGACTCAGCCAGCTAGAAGAGGGTGCCAAGTTAAAGGGTGTCAGGAATGGGAACCCCAGACAGGAACAGTGAGAATGAGCTGGAAGGATAACAAGAAGTCCCTTGTAGGGTGTTCTCTGGGTGGGGCCCAACGTCACAGGTAGAGACCTAATTAGGGCTGAGGAGGCTGCCAGATAGAACAGGGCCTCCAACTGTGATGCTGGGGTGACATGGCTCAGCCAGGACCATACCGGGAATCTGCTGGTCAGGGTCCGACCAGTGCCCGGCGTATGTAGGAGTGAGCAACCTACTCCACCCCTTCTCCAGGCTGAGGATAGAGGAACTTACTCTGCCCAAAGTGTCAATCAAGCTGCTGGCAGGGTTTGGGGTGCAGCTGACCCTGCACACCAAGATTAGCCTGCACGGCTCCGGGTGAGTATGCTTCTGGGAGCCCCCACCCACCGCCTCCCCCCCATTTTCCCTACCCTGCTTCCTTCCCAAGGGACTCCCGTTCTGTTTCTCTTGGGCCCCACTCTATTCCATTCCCTCAGAGAACCCCACCTCACTGATGATCCCCAGACTTCCATGGCGTTTCTCAGGCCCTCCTCCACTGCCTGAGGTGGGGAAGAGGGGGGTGCAGATGCTTGGGGACCAGGCCCCCTGCCATCCAGGCCCAAGGATGGAGTGGGCATGGCTTGGGCGTGGTGAGATGGGGAAGGTCTGGGAGGCAGGCCATACTCATTTTGGGGGTTTTGCAGTCCTCTGGTGGGCCTCCTGCAGCTGGCAGCCGAAGTGAATGTGTCCTCGAAGGTGGCCCTGGGCATAAGCCCACGGGGGACCCCCATCCTGGTCCTTAAGCGCTGCAACACACTCCTGGGCCACATCAGTCTGACGTCAGGGTGAGTCTCTGGCTTGGGACCGGCTTGTACACATCCAGCATGGGGTGCCGGTCTCCCAGCTCTGCCTGAGAATGTCATGCTGCCCTACAGCCCCAGGCATGAGAACCAAGCCGTAGCTCACAACACACCTCCTCCAGAGTGACGTCCTTCTCCTGTCCCTAGGGTCCTGCTCAGGGCCCTCTATCTCCCAGAATCTCTGTCCCTGCTCTCACCGTGTAAGAGCCTCAGCGTTGCCTCGGGCTTGTGTGATTCTGGGACCATTGCTCCATGTCAGGGCCTCTGTGTCTCCTTCTGTGTGCGTCGGCACACACCTTCTCATCCACCTGCCCATACTCGTGACCAGCTTCACTCTAGGGAGAGAGCAGAGCCCCTGCAGGGCAGAGGGTCTTCCCAAGGTCTCAGACACGGATGGGGCGGGCATAGAAGCTGGCCTCTGACCGCTGCGCTGTCCTCCCCTGGTCCACTCCTCCTCTGTCTCCCTGGCACTGTCTTCACCCTAGGCCAAGCCCCAGCTCCCCGACCTTGCTGGCTTGGTGTTAGCTCCAGTAAAGGATGGAGGTCCTCTGTAAAGGCTTTAACAGAGATGGGGACTTTGGGCTTCTTAAATTCCAGTGTCTGTTCTGATGGTCTTTGGGTAGTAAGCCCAGGGTACTGCTGCTGTTTGGGAATGTGGCTTTGTGCTGGCGTGACCCTGTATCCCCATGGTCTCCAGACAGGTCTGAGCCCAGTCAGTATCACTTATCCTCAGGCTATCAACCCATTGTTCATTCATTCATTCATTCTTTATTGAGCTTCATGCTAAGCCAGACATTGCTGTGCATGCAAATCACCCTTGCCTACAATTGGGTGGGACAGCAGGGGATGGGGGTGGGGGTGGTCGGACACATGCATAGTAGGCATGTGTGGTCCCTCTCTAATCTGCCAGTGGCATAGGATAGGACAAGGCTGTTTAGCCAGGGAAGCTAAAGCCATGGGTGGATCACGGGAAGGCGGAGCCAGGGCTTAAACACAGGTCCCCAGAGCCCCTGGCAACTTCACCAAAGGAAGAGACAGGAGAAAGGCAGAGCCCCTGGTCCACCTGGCCTGCCGTCCACCTTCACGTCTCCTCCACCCAGGCTGCTGCCCACACCCATCTTTGGGCTCGTAGAACAGACACTGTGCAAAGTGCTGCCCGGACTGGTGAGTGTGCAATCCCCCCTGCCCCCCATCCCGGGCTGCCAAGGGCAGTTAGCTGGCATCCCTAAGATATGTGAGGAGAACTGTGTGGGTGGAAGTGGATGGATAGTCTACCCTGGACTGAAGGAAGCAGTGAGGCCATGGGAGGGGAGAGGACATCTGAGGTGGACACAAGGAGGTTCATCCCGGGCTCTGGGACTGTGTGTGGGCACCTGGCGCTGTGTGTTGGAAGCTCTTTCGGCGGAGTCCTTGGCTGTTACTCTGGGTGGGGTTGTGCTGTGGCTTCTCTGTCTGGTCCTCCTCCTGGGCTGCCCAGTGCTGCAGGTCACACCAGCTGCCTGCAGCCATTCTCCCCCCAGTGCCGAGCTGGAGCTTGGGCCACCATTCTTGTCTCACCCTGTCTTATGAGTCTGCCGATAACTGTGACCTTGGCAGGCAGCCCTTCATCTCCGATCCCAACTGTGGACTGAGGTGCTGGGCTGGAGTCTCACTTGGGTGGGCCAAGTGCCTGCTTGGTGCATTCACAACACAGGGTTCAGTAAGTGCAGGGCAGAGTGTGATGGGCTTTTTGGATGACAGGGAAGATGAGGTACCTTGGGACTTCTGACCACAGGTCTTCTGGCTCCGCACTGGGGTGGCAGGACGGACCTGCGACTGTAGAGGGAAGAGCAGCTATTGTGACCTTGCTTCAGAGATTTCCTGTAATCTCGACCGCACACCCCCCCAACAACCTTTAGCACTTCCTAATGGGGTTCATGTAACAAAGATGTGAAATTGGGTACCCATATGCGCTGCGCCCTCCACCCCCTGCCTGTCTCCACACTCTGCTTTGCTTTGAGCCTCAGCACCACAGAACCAGCCGTTTTGGAGAGAGGCAGCTGTCTCCTGCCCCAAGCAGGGTGCGCCCTTATCTCTCCAGTGACCTCCGTCTCCTCCTGTACAGCTGTGCCCTGTGGTAGACAGCGTGCTAAGTGTGGTGAACGAACTCTTGGGGGCTACGCTGAGTAAGTTGGGGCCCTGCCCCTCCTCTGTGATTCTTCTCTCACCATTGAGCAGGTGGCCATGGAGGGAAGTGGGGCTAGAGGGGACTCTTCCTCCTCAGACTGTCCACTCCACTTCGGGGCAATCTCTGGAAGCCCTAGGGTGGAGACCTAGGAAGGGGTACTAAGGAGGATGTCTAGGGAGGAGTCCAGCTGCCACAGGGTGCAGAGCCTCAGAGCAGCCACATCTGAGATCTCCACCTGCTGGCTGCTGCAGACAGACAGACACTCACTGAGCACCCAGGGTCTGAAGACAGACACTGACTGAGCACCCAGGGTCTGCAGATAGACAGACACTCACTGAACACCCAGGGTTTGCAGATAGACAGACAGACACTCACTGAGCACCCAGGGTCTGCAGATAGACAGACAGACACTCACTGAGCACCCAGGGTCTCCAGATAGACAGACACTCACTGAGCACCCAGTGTCTGCAGATAGACAGACAGACACTCACTGAGCACCCAGGGTCTGCAGATAGACAGACAGATACTCACTGAGCACCCAGTATCTGCAGACAGACAGACACTCACTGAGCACCCAGGGTCTACAGACAGGCAGACAGACACTCACTGAGCACCCAGGGTCTACAGACAGACAGACAGATACTCATTGAACACCCAGGGTCTACAGACAGGCAGACAGACACTCACTGAGCACCCAGGGTCTGCAGACAGACACTCACTGAGCACCCAGGGTCTGCAGATAGACAGACACTCACTGAGCACCCAGGGTCTGCAGATAGACAGACACTCACTGAGCACCCAGGGTCTACAGACAGGCAGACAGACACTGACTGAGCACCCAGGGTCTGCAGATAGACAGACAGACACTGACTGAGCACCCAGGGTCTGCAGATAGACAGACAGACACTCACTGAGCACCCAGGGTCTGCAGACAGACAGACACTCACTGAACACCCAGGGTCTACAGACAGGCAGACAGACACTGACTGAGCACCCAGGGTCTGCAGATAGACAGACAGACACTGACTGAGCACCCAGGGTCTGCAGATAGACAGACAGACACTCACTGAGCACTCAGGGTCTACAGATAGACAGATACTCACTGAGCACCCAGGGTCTGCAGATAGACAGACAGACACTCACTGAACACCCAGGGTCTGCAGACAGACAGACACTCACTGAGCACCCAGGTACTACAGACAGATAGACACTCACTGAACACCCAGGGCCTGCAGACAGACACTCATTGAACACCCAGTGTCTGCAGACAGGCAGACAGACACTCACTGAGCACCCAGGGTCTACAGACAGGCAGACAGACACTCACTGAACACCCAGGGTCTGCAGATAGACAGACAGACACTCACTGAGCACCCAGGGTCTACAGGCAGACACTCACTGAACACCCAGGGTCCGCAGACAGGCAGACAGACACTCACTGAGCACCCAGGGTCTGCAGATAGACAGACACTCACTGAGCACCCAGGGTCTACAGACAGGCAGACAGACACTCACTGAGCACCCAGTATCTGCAGACAGGCAGACAGACACTCACTGAGCACCCAGGGTCTGCAGATAGACAGACACTGAGAACTTGGGGCTGAAACAGGAGGCAAAGGTTCTCTGTGGAGATGGAAGCCGCAGGCCCAGAGGCTTCAGCAAGGCAGCCACAGCTATGCAGCCCAGTGACTCCATCTCTCTGCTTTGTGGAGACCTCTGTACTTGGGGAAGTATGAGAAGGTAGAGGGCAGGATGGTGCTCTGGCCACACCTCCATCAGGCAGGCATGGGTCAGCCACAGCAGGCCTAAAAACAGGAACACAGGCTTTGTCACTGTGCGGCCTCGGGCTGTGGACCTCCACCAGCTAGGTGAGATGGGGTGACAGCAGCACCCCAATGAGTTCTGGGTTAAAGGTAAGTATGCAGCAGGTGCTCAGTAAATGACAGTTCCCGGCAGCTGGGTTGAGGTCGTCCTGCCTGCCCTCTCTCCTGCAGGCCTGGTGCCCCTTGGGCCTCTGGGGTCCGTGGAGTTCACTCTGGCTACACTGCCCCTCATCTCCAACCAGTACATTGAACTGGACGTGAACGTGAGTGTCTCAAGACCAAGTCAGCAGGGTCAATGAGGGAGCCACAAAGGGGGATGGGGATCTGGGCGAGGCCAGGAGGCTGAGCAGTCACGGACCCTCCTGTCTCTGTTGTCTTCTGCCCTGTAGCCCATCGTGAAGAGCATAACTGGTGATGTCATTGATTTCCCCAAGCCACATCTCCCAGTCAAGGTGCCCCCCAAGGAGGACCACACCTCCCAAGTGACTGTCCCACTCTACCTCTTCAGCACCGTGTTTGGGCTCCTGCAGACCAACGGTGCCCTCGACCTAGACATAACCCCCGAGGTGGTGAGTGGGATACGGGCATGCTGGGTAGGGACAGCTGCTCCCCGGTCTTGGCAGAGCTGGCGCTGGGTTTCCCCGTCATCACTCACAGCCTCGCTTAGCCTGTTCTCTGTAAGTGAGGGTTGGGTGTGTTTAGAGCACACACACCGTTGTCCACTCTGTCCTAGAGGAGGATGTCAACAATCCTCCATACCTTCACTTCTGAAGCCCTCTAAACTCAGCCCTCCAGAAAGCCACCCCCAACAGCCAGAACTGGCACAGAGTGAAGCCAGCTTTCCTCATGTCCTTGCACCAATGAACCTGTCTTGAGTGTAAGCTAGTTTACACTAATGTAGGAATGGCTAACATCTCGTCCACTTTTTTTTTTTTTTTTTGGTTTTTCGTGACAGGGTTTCTCTGTGTAGCTTTGCGCCTTTCCTGGAACTCACTTGGTAGCCCAGGCTGGCCTCGAACTCACAGAGATCCGCCTGGCTCTGCCTCCCGAGTGCTGGGATTAAAGGCGTGCGCCACCACCGCCCGGCTCTCGTCCACTTTCTTAAGAGTAGATTTGAGTTGGAGAAAAAAAAGCTAGGGTTAGACTTTGCCTAAGGCCACTTTCACTTTTCTTCTGGAGCTTCTGGGACTTCCTTGCTTCTGTTCCAGTGGTTTAGAAGGCCTGGCCTCTAGAAGCCCTACAAGAGGCATTTTCTTGGTCTCAGCTTACCTAGAAGAGTGATCGCTGAGCTATGGGGAGGCCTCACATACAGCTTAGGCTTAAGGCAAGAAGGTTGGCCTGTCACCTCATGCAGGGTGGGAAGGGGTCTCTAGGAGTCTTTAGCTGAGCATAAGGCAGAGTCTAAAGGAGGGAAATGTGTCTGTTATGGAATATTTGTTTACATTGTAAAGATGTATTTTTGCCAAGGTGCCTTCTGATTGGTTTAATAAAGAGCTGAATGGTTAATAGCTAGGCAGGAGGTATAGGTGGGACTTCCTGAGAGAGGGAGAGAGAGAGAGAGAGAGAGAGAGAGAGAGAGAGAGAGAGAGAGAGAGAGGAATCAAGGAGACACCAGGAGATGCAAGTCAAGTTGGAGGTACAGAATGAAAGGTAAAAAGTCACATGGTAGAATGTAGATTAAAAATATGGGTTAATTTAAGATACATGAGCTAGTTAGAAACAAGTCTAAGCTATAGGCTGAGATTTCATAATCAATAATAAGTCTCTGTGTCATTATTTGGGGCCTGGCAGAACAGAGAAAGACTCAGTATGTCTGGTGCCACACATTGGGTGTCATATGTAGCAAGTCTTTTTCTGTACCAGCAGATCCCAAATAACAACACGGAGACTTATAATTAATTATGAAGCTCGGCCTTACCTTAGGCTTGTCACACTAGCTCTTATAACTTACATTAACTCATTACTTTAATCTACATTCTGTCACGTGACTTGTTACCTCATATCTCTGTACTGCTCATGATGCTTTCTCTGCATCTGGTTAGCGACCCCAACTTTCTTCCTCTCTGAATCCTCTTTGTCCCCAGAAGTCCTGCCTAACTTCTTCCTACCTAGCTATTGGCCATTCGGCTCTTTATTTAACCAATCACAGTGACACATCTTCACACAATGAAAAGAAATATTCTAAAACATGTGTCATTGAATGACCTATGACCGGGGCTGTGAACTCTGTGATGTGACATCATCCCAGAACACACCTTACGCTGGCACCATCATGGTGTGTTGGCTCAGCCTGAGAGTGCTCCTGGAGCCCTGGGGTCAGAGTGTGGACAGATCTGTTCTTACAGGTGGTTTATGTGGGGTCACTATTACTTAGCAACCTGACAGGACCATGGTGACCACTACTACCTAGCTACCCCAAGGGCCCAGTGTGACCACACTTCCTAACATTTCAGCTAGAGCTGGAAATCTTATCTGAACCCCCTGACATATAAAGACTGGAAATGGTCATATTCATGAGTGATCACTGAGGTGATGGACAAGAACGCCTGGGCCAAACCTGTACTTTCTGCTAGGGTCTGTTAGCAATGAGAGGGGTCTGATAACAGGCAGCTCAGTTGCATATCCTGCACATCCTGGTCTGCTGTTAGCCAAGGATAGACCCTGGGCAGAGCTTTAGCATCCCTTGTGTAAAGTGAGGGTAGTCTTAGCTCAGCTGCTGAAATGCTGTGTGGGCGGTGCCAGGGAAGCTGGGAAGAGCGCTCCACACCATCTGGCACCTGATACAGGGTCAGTCATCACTAATAGGTGGGAGTCTGTAGCGAGCCAAGGCGGGAGGGACATATTCCTGTCTTGTGCATATGCATGGAAATTCCTTCCTTCTTCTCTAACCTCTTGTTTGCTGTCATGTCCAGGTTCCCAGAAATATCCCGCTGACAACGACCGACCTGGCAGCTTTGGCCCCCGAGGTGCGTGGCCCTCTTAGGAGTTCCATCAGCATGGCTCTTTCCCCATGAACCTGAATGGACTCCAGAGTCTTTCCCAGGGCATCTCTCTTGACACCCATGATTAATACCGAGTCCAAATTTATACTAAAGTGTGGAGTGCTAACAACCATATTCTTTCCTGATAGCCCAACTGACTGAGGAAAGAACCAGAGTGTCCCAGAAGCTACCCGAGTTTGGTGGTCACAGCCACTCCAGCTGGCAGAGGACAGGAGAGTCTTCCCAGGCCACTGATGGCTGTGGTCCTTCCAGTTACTCGGTGGACACTCAGTGGAAGGAAGCACTCAATTAGAGCATTCTGTGTGTCCCAGTGACACCTGACTTTTGAGAAGTGATGGAAATCAGAATAACACAGCACTTTAGAACAGAGTCATGCCCCCACCCCAGGACACCCATGTGCTGAAATCTGAAGGCCAGTGTCCCAAGCTCAGATTCCCGAGTTACTGAATTATCAATGCAGGGAATCACAAGATTTACCCTCAAGGGTACCCCAGATCTGAAGATGTCCCCTGCTCTTGCTCTTCTCTGCCCTGGAGAGACAGAGGAGAAGGGTCATGGATGGGAATAGTGATTAGTACAAGATCTTAGGGCCCAGCTTCCCCATAATTCATCTGGGACTGGACCCACCACTATCCAGCTGGGAGAATCAGAAATCATGCTGATGTTGAGATGACTATTATTACCTTAGGGATCTTAGAGTATCGGCAGATACTGAGGGGGGTTGGACAGAGGGACAGAGGATGCAGGTGGCTGCTGCATTGGGTGTGAAGGACAAGGTCTGTGAGTCCATGAAGGGGATGGCTTCAGGTGGCCTCAAGGGAGTAAGGGGGGCTTGCATCTCTCAGAGTCTCAAGGCTGAAGGGCAGGTGAGTCTCAGGAGAGGAGCAGCCTGGGACGGACATTCAGGAGACCCTCTTGAGGGCAGGAGGCAGGTGCACCAGGGGTTGGGTGGCAAAGACAGCTGGGAGGGCCCTCGCGTTGCAGCGGTTTGTGTTCACTGTTTTCTTTTTGACCCTTGAACTTGTTATTTAGCCAAGGCTAGCTTTGAGTCTTGATCCTTTTGTGCTGGGATTTTTGATGTATGCCACCACGCCCAGCTTGCTTGGGGAAGCTTTTGCCTGTGCATGGACTCTGATCTGGAGACCCCATGGATTAGAGGCTTGCCACCTTGATAAGGCCAGGTGCCTGGTAGCCTAGGTCAGGCAGTACCCTTGATGCCAAGCATGGCGCCTCTTACCTAGTAGATGGACGGCCAATGTGTCTGTTTGTTGACTGTCTGACTGGCTGTTTCTAATACTGGGCATCTAAGCTGTCTTCACGCCCGCTGTTCTCTTCTCGTCTCTCCCAGGCCCTGGGGAAGCTGCCCCCTGGTCAGCACCTCCTGCTCTCCATACGGGTGACAAAAGCACCCATGGTCGTGCTGAAGAGCAAGAAGGCCTCGGTCTCCATCCCAGCGACCATCCATGTGCTGTCTTCCGTCCCTCAAGGAAGTCCTGTAGCCCTCTTCCAGTTGAATGGGGTAAGTGATTGAGAGGAGGGTGGGAAGCCTCCTGTGGCACAGCTGGATCCCCCATATGATCTCTGAACGAAACCTAACCGTTTAGTCAGCGTCCCACCAGCCCCTGATCCTTCTCTGGCTCCCGTGGGCCCACACTGTTTCCTTGAGTCCTGGGAGTTGCCCCCCAGGGCACTGCCTCTGCTCAGCTGTCTCCCGAGGAACCTGCTGCCTGCCTCAGTCTGCTGCTCCAGCATGCCGTGTGCTCCATCTGCCCTGCTTATCTCCTCTGCTATCTTTCTAGGTTAGCTCAAGTGTCCTAGGAAGCTTCTAGCTCCCCCATGGGTTAAACAGGGGGTCTCTCCAAGGTCTGCAGCCAAGAACTCCCGCAGCTCCTGCCCCACAGTAGGACCCAAGCAACCCGTGGCAGGAATGGCCAGAGGTTCTCCTGGCACCCAGGCTACCTTTCCTATGCCTTGCAGAGTCAGGGAAAACATCTGCCCTCTCTTCTCCCCAGGTTATGACTCTAAATGCCCAGCTGGCTCCATCCACTACCAAGCTGCACATATCCCTGTCCCTGGAACGGTAATGTGGGGTCCTAGGGTGGCCTTGTCCCTCCCTCTAGACACAAGAATCAGGAACTGGCTAACATAGGGGCTACCTGGTATTGGTTCACAACGCTGAGCTGGGTGTTTAGTGGATTTGTCTCACCTTAAGCCCCGCGGGAAGGGGATGTGGTGGTCACTACAGATGAGGCAGTGGGGCTCAGAGTAGGTGGCTCTGATTAGCCCCGTCACTGCTCCCTATGCTCAGAGATTGCTCCTTACAGTGAGCCTGCCCCAGGACGTGGAGGCTGCACCCTGTGCCATCAGCCTGAGGCTGACCACAGGGACAGGAGCCCCAGAGTGCGAGCCGATGCTTTTGCCTCGAATGGACTCCTTCCTTAGATTCCCCTTGTTAACTGGATATCCAGAGAATCCAAACAGCCAAGATGAAGGCGGAAGACCATTCTCCTCGTGCTTTCACACACTTCCCAGCACAGCACTTTACAGTTTGTAAAGCAGACTGTAACATAGACTCAAGCAATGAACCTGTGATCTAGGCCTCCCTCTCCAGCTGGTGCTCTGGCTATGAAGTCTGTCTGGCCCCTGTCTCAGTGGTAGAGGATTTCCCAGATGTCTTTGAGATTTGCCCGTCCTGAGCCACAGCACCCAGGATTACATCTCCCTGCTTTGCCACCCACAACTTCCCTGTGGTTCCATTGCTGGCCCCCTCCACCAGGTCTGCTGCCTGCTCATCTCTGCCTCCTAGTGGCAGTTCATGCCACAGCACTTCAGAAGAGAAGACAGAGGTCTAGACTTGCCCTGAACTGTACTTGGGTCACCTGGTATACACTGCTATGAGTGAGCACCTGCTGGATGTGGACTGGTCCATGTGCAGTGTCAGGCTAGGGAAAGGCCACTCATACACACAGGCAGATGGGTGCTGGCTGGGAGGGGTCTGAAGGGAGGTCTCAGAAGGGAAGTGAGGACCTCCCAGGCCATTTCACAAGGAGGAAGACAGAGACCCTGGGCCGAGGCTGGAGAGAGATAAACTAGGCCTGAGTCCTGTTCCTTGTCCCTGGAAAGCCATGACTGGGGTGGGCCAGGGTAAGCTAGATGAACAGCTCTCAACAGGAAGTGAGGAACTGCTAGGACCTCTCAATATTTCTCTTCTCTCTGCCAGGCTGAGTGTCCAGCTGGCCTCCTCCTTTTCCCAACCTTTTGACGTAAGTTCCTGGGAAGAAGGAGCTTGGCAGAGGGCAGAACATTTGGGTGGGGATTGGGAGCTGAGGCAAGATCATGGCTGCCTCTGTGTGGGCCCAGCTCCAACAGATCAGAGCAGAAAAACAGGGAGTGTGCTAGTGTTCATGTTTTGTGTTTGACTGTGCACCTGTGTTTGTGTGTGCATGCACTGTGTGTGTGTGTGTGTGTGTGTGTGTGTGTGTGTGTGTGTGTGTGTGTGAAAGTGGTACTGATTATCTTAGGAAAGCCAAGCCAATCCTGTGTTCTTCCAAGGTCTTGGATCCTCACTTGTAAACGTCCAAAGGCTCACAAGGTCCAAAGATCTGGAACTTCACACAAAGTCCTGAGCCCAGAAAGTTCTAGCATTTCAGAGCCCCACAGAGCCCTGAGGCTCCTGATTCTCAGAGACTTCTGAGGTTCTGAAATCTCAGGGACAGCCTCAGATTCTAGAATATTCTGAAGGCTCCTAAACTATCTAAATTCTAAGGTCAGAACTGTGGTACTGGAGATGGACACATTTCCTTCTCCCCTTGTCAGCCACACCCACCCTAACCCACAGAATCTTCTAGAATGAAATGTGTTCTAAGATCCCAGGCTAAGGGTGAAGCTTGTATTAAGCAGAGTCTCATTTGGTGTTGGGTAGACAGCCCAGATCAAGGGACCCATTATAGGCCAAGAACTGTTTCTTCAGGCTTGCTGGAGGCGTCCAGGCCTCTCGTTTCCCACGAAGTCCCTCCCACACCATCCTCTGTTGCAGGCATCCCGTGTAGAAGAATGGATGAGTGATGTGGTCCGGGCTGTCTATGTGCAGAGGCTCAATGGTATAGCTGAACTGGAGACTGATTTGTTCCTCGCTTCCTTGCACGGATGAGAATACTGAGGCACTGAGGCCAGAGAGAGGCCAGCGTTTCCATTCACACAGCAGTGACCAGCACCATGGTGCTCGACTCTGGGCCTCCAGAGTTAACCTCACCTGGGCCCTGCTTAAGTGCTCACAGTCAAGTGGGAAGCAGCCGTATCAGCTAGAGCTGACAAAGGGCACAGGGACGGACGCCTCTAGGAGATGTGGCTGAAGGGGAACCACAAATGCAAAGATGGGGGTTGTCTTGCTTTGTTTGGGTGTGGTAGGGTAAGTGGGAATGTGCCACAGGAAGCTGAGTCCCCATAGGGAGAAATGTCTGTCCCTCACCAGGGTTTGAGACACCCCGCATCGTTCTCTCCAACCATTTTCTCTTCACAGAACACCTGGAGGTTGGGATACCCCTACCTAAGATTCTCAACGTCAACTTTGCCAATTCAGCAGTAGACATCATTGAGGTGAGCTTCCCTGTGGATGTGCCCCAGATGCCACTTAATCTTATGCCTGGAGAGACATGTTTGACACCTCTGAGGGGCATGCTCTGCCTCGCCCTCTGACCTGCCTCTGTATCATTTCTATATAGCTTATCTCAGAAATAGCTAATATAGAGCACATGTGTTTCTACCTTTTCCTTCCTTGCCCGTGGCAGACATTGTCAATCAATCACCGAATTCTGTTGAATTATGACGTGTCTGACCTGAAGAAGGAACCTCAAATATACTCACAGAACTCACAGTTCTTTGGTTCACGGATAGCAAATACTTGTTTTGATCCTCTCTCATCTTGTGCTTGTGGCAGGCATGAATAATAGATTGGGACACCCTCAACACACTTTTTTTGGCCACAAACCTGTTCAAATCAGCCTACTTCTGAGTCTTGGGACAGCTCTAGGAAGTGAACAGAACAGGGGTTTCCATGCCAGTTTTTAAGCTGAGGAGGAAGACCAAGGGGTATCAAGGTTATTCAGTCTGTTATTTGTAAAAATGGCCCTTGAACTGAAGTCTGAGTCAGCAACTTGATCCACACCAGACACATTCACCTGCTCACCCCTCATTTAATGCTGGGTCTCAGAGCAGGTGGCCAGGCACGAGGTGCAGCAGATATGCAGGGCTGGGGCTTGGAGACCTAACTGAGAATTCCTGTCCTTGCAGAATGCAGTTGTGCTGACCGTGGCTCCGTGAGGCAATATGGCTGCTGCTCTTCCTGTTCACTTCAGAGTCCTGTCTGTCTACACTCAGTTTTCCTCCCAGTCTCTAGCCTGCATTGGTGACAGTATAAGTGCCCCCTGGCCACCTGGGTCCACCTTACCCTCTGTCCCCATGACTCTGCTTGTTTGAGGGTGGGGAACAGCTGGGCAGCCACAGGTCTGCTTCACAAAGCACACAAGCACCTTGGTTCAGTCCCAGCTTCAATAAACTGATCCTTGGTCTTGTGCCTGCCTGCTGGTTCATTCCCTAATGATGCAGGAGCAGCGTTGGCCTTGGCTTCCATTGACCTCCCTCATTCTAAGCAGGAACTATTGAGAGACAAGGGAACCTGAGGCCAGTTCTTGGAGTGCTGTGTCCCAGTCCACCTGGCTGGCCTGAGCAGGTTTTGGTCCTTGTCATGCCTCCCCAACTCTTCTTCTCCCCGTGGTCCATTCCCCACTCTCCTCCATAACCTGTGTCTCTGACTTTTGGACACTTCTCAGGATATATGAGCTGAATTTTGAGGGTGAGGAGGAGTTTTCCAAGGAGAAAAGGAGCTGGAACTCCATGAAGCAAGGCTGAGTGAGGCTTGCCCCCCCCCTGGAGAGATGCCCATTGACCAAAGAGAAGACAGGAATGTCCCTAGAACAAGAGAGTACTGCCAAATGCTCTTGACACATGGCATGGTCAGTTTCATTCACCAGTGTGACAGCTCTCCAGGAGACACAGTTTAAAGGATTTATTTGGGCTCATGCTTTTGGAGATTTCAGACTGTGAAAGGCTGGCTCCATCCTGTGGACTGCAACTGAAGCAGATATCATGGTACTGGGGTGTGTCAGGAATTCCTTCCTCCTCCTTCCTGTCCTATTCCCTGGGCTTCTAGCCTATGGAATGGTGGTGTTGCTCACATCTGGGATGGGGCTCCCCTCAAGTTCATTGCTCAAACAAATTCATCACTAAACAAAAAAGATTAGTAAAGTAGGTTTTTACTAGTCTCCCAGGCATCACCCAATGCACATGGGAGGAAGCCGTCCAATCTCCCACTCTGTGGTCTAGGTAGTCTTCTATTGCAGGTGAAGGGGCCCAGATGCCTGGTCTTGGTCTCTGTCTCAGTCCCATATTCCCATATGTGCTGAGGGACTGCAACAAGATGTCTAGGACTGGCTGGTTCACAATGAATGGGAATTTACTGGTTCACCATTTTAGAGGATAGGACATCCAAGATGGAGGGGCTGATGTCTGCTGGGGTTCTTCTCGATGTGCCATCCCATAATGCCAGACAGCAGGCCAAAGACAGGAAAGAGATGAAGAGGGAGAGGAAAAAGGAGAGGGAAACACACACACACACACACACACACACACACACACACACACACACACACGGGGGTGGGGGAGAATACTTTTTTTAGGAACCATTCCCACACTGTGGAATTCACCGCTTGCCTGCTGGAGGGGTACTCATCAGTGCATGAGGCTGGAGTCCCCACAAACCCAGCACCTCCCACTGGCCCCATCACACAGGGAGCACTTTCAGACCACAGCAGATGCTTGTCTGTGATACAGGGAAGCCACGGTTCTCACCCAGTTCCCCAGAGGGCTGAAGTCAGTCCTTGTCAGGTGCTGGAAAGAGAGCCTGGCATGTGTGAGTGAGTAGCGACCTGGCCAGGCCTTTGCATGGCTTCCTCTTCCTGGATCTTCTCCCTGAGTTAGGCTGGAACCCTTGTTCCCACCATTGGGGTGCTTAGTGTCCACATCAAGACACCTGGTCTAATTCTCACACTTGACTGAGAGTTCCCCAAAGTCAGGGACGGAGTCTGCTTACCACCCTACTAGGCACTGAATTCCACAGTGCCCAGACTGAGGGGGGTTTCCATGCTGCTATGGATTAAGTATGAAATGTCTCCATAGGACTCATATGCTAAAGCTTGACCCCCAGCTAGGTAGCACTATGGTGGCATGGGGGAGCAACTTTCCTTCTCCATGTCCTTCTGCCATGGTGTTCCACCATTCCACAGGCCTAAAAGCAATGGAGCCAGGTGGCCACAGACTGAGACCTCTGAGCTAAAAGAACCGCTCCTTCCTTTCAATCGTTTTCCTCAGGTGTTGCATCACAGTAATGGGAAAACTGATGCTACAAATCCTGGTTTTACAACTGGGAAACTGAGGCTTCTGGGAAGTGATATCAGATAGCTCCTAAGTGGCAAAAGCAGGAAGTTTGTGACTCAACCAAGATCCTGTTGACCATAATTCCAAAGCTGGGCTGTTCCGTGTGCTGCTGTGACCCTGTGATGTTGGTGTCACACACTCACGAAGGGCTAGGCACAGTCCCATATGCCTTTGCATTCCCATGTTCAACTTCTCGAATTAGCCCTGCTTTCTAGTGATTGTACAGGAAACTGAGGCACAGGGAATTAAAGTGACAAGCCAAGGCTACACAGATCAGGATTTGAACTCAGTGTCTCTCCTCCAGATACAGAACCCTGGTTCTGAACTTCGACCCTTGGGATAGGGGATATGGTATGAAGAGTGCCCCCTATGGGCAGTTCTAGTGAACTGACCATTCATACAGGGGACAGAGCTGAGGGGAGGAGGCTATGGTGGAGCTGGCGCTCTCTGTCTCTACAGAGTGACCCAGCACACGTGCACACACTTGGCTCCCTTCATGGCTGGGTCACCTTCAGGGTGGGTCACCTCCTGGGAGATCTGGATGTCCTTCCGCCATGCTCGCTTCACGGTGTAGCTCTAGACAAAGGGCCTTTTGGACGCTAAGCCCATGTGATCTCCCTGGCGCCGCCACTGCACTAATCCTTCCAGGATAGCGAAGGT
The DNA here is from genome assembly GCF_004664715.2 of Peromyscus leucopus. Lineage (NCBI taxonomy): Eukaryota > Metazoa > Chordata > Mammalia > Rodentia > Cricetidae > Peromyscus > Peromyscus leucopus. The sequence continues at coordinate 129,752,528 of NC_051066.1, forward strand.
GGCCCCAGGAGACAGGCCAGCCTCAGAGCCACTGGGGCGGGGCTGGCTTCAGAACTGAAGGCAGTTAGAGAGGCTGGAGGGGGGACTACAGCCACCCCCCAGGCAGCCACCGTGCTTGGCCCTCAGCAGCTCACATGGGCTTCTGCTTCCTCGGATTCTTGGATTTTACCTAAGTTTAAACGGTGATAGATGCGTTTGCTTATCCAGTATCTGGGGCACACCTCCTTGGTGCCAGGCAGTAGAGATTCAGATTTTACACAGGGGAAGCCCCAGTGACATAGATGGGACCACCCACTGCAAATGCCACTGCCAACTTCTCATGACACAGAGGTGCAGAGAGAAGCCCAGGGAAGGTCAGGCGAGGTCCAAATAGATGATCAGAGCAGCTGGGGTAGAAACCACTCTGCTCAGGGCGGTTCTCACACTTGGGGAACCTCGAGGGCCTGTGGTCTCCTGGGGCTTCAGGCATAATCTAGACATTTCATACTCAGCCTTCCACTCTCTTCACTGTACAGAGCCAGGCTGAGGCCAGAGAGGAGGAAGTCGTCCAATCCCAGAGCCCTCCTAGCCCTCGTGGGATTTCTTCCTTATGCCCCGTCTGGCCTTGTGGAGCCTACCAGGACCCTAGATGACAAAGCTGAGAAAGCCCTGTCCCTAGAAGCATTGTGTGCCAGGTCCCATCTTCAGTCTCATGGGCCAGGCTGGATTCAATCACCAATTTGCTTTAAGCCGGCAGAAAGATGGCAGCAGAACTCATGCCCAGACTCTGTCCTTAGCCGTCCCATTGACGCCCCTGCTGCAGACAGGGAAACCGAGTCCTGAAAAGGAGCTGACCAGGAAAACAGACTATGCTGTGGTGACACAAGCCAAGCTTGTCAGGACTTGAATCTATGCCACTTGCCTTCAGAGTCCCTTTGCTGCCAGGGAGGGGCAAGAAGCATCGCTTGGTGTGGGGCTGGCAACGTAGGCCTGAGTCTGGCCTTGGCAGGAGAGAGAACCCCCTGGCCTCTCACAGTAGCGGGTGGGAGGGTTGTGGTCTGGAGGAGGTGGTAGCAAGTGGATGTGGAACAGGCTCTGGTCTGGGGCGGAGTGTGGGGAGCCGGAGGGCTCAGTGAGTGCCCAGGCAGGTGGAGACTCAGCCTTCGTCTGTGTGTGACACTGGCCACTGTGTTTGTGTTGGGCTGAGAGCTGGGCACACTCCTGGTTTTCCTGGAGAATTCACATCTCAGATGAGGTCCAGGGGTTGCCAAGCGGTCCAGAGGGGGAATAAAAAGCATGGAGGACAGCAGGGCTGGCAGATGCAAAGGCCCAGAGGCAGGAAGAAGGAGGGTAACAAGGAACGGGGAGGAGCATAAGGAGAGGACAGGGGTGGGAGTGTGGGGTGTCTTGGATGTCAAGGGGAGCCTGGGCAGTAGAGTGGTCAATGGATGCCTCTGAGGGAATAGGGGGTGACTGGAGAAAGCAAAGAGGGGACTTTGGGGGAAGGGGATGTTGTATAATGTGGTTAAGATGCAGACTACATGGATACATAAAATCATCACAGGCTTGGCGCTTTCACTGTGTGGAAATTTATATAAAAAACTGTGGCCTGTGTGTGGAAGTGGTCGTGTCACGTCCTGCTGTCTGCCCCTCACTTTGAAATATATAAAAACAGGGCTGAGGCTGGAGCTCAGTCGGGTGAGGCCTCACTAGCATCATACAGAAGGTCTTGGACTGAATCCACAGCACCACACAGACCTAACCTGCTGGTGACTGGCTGTAATCCCAGGGAGATGGATAAAAGAGGCTCAGAAGTTCAAGGTGAATTTAAGGCCAGCCTGGGATACACGAGGCTTTCTTTGTCTCAATACATAAAAAGTAAAATAATCATGAAACCTAAAGGTGGCTTTGTGGTTGGATAAAGTGTGATAGAGCACGTACCACAGAATGCAAATGTTGGTGAGGTTGATGAAAGCTGGCTGGTGTGTGGTGTTCACTGGATGCCTCTCTTAGCTTTTCTCATGTTGAAACACTTGGGTCGGCCGGGGGGATCTTCTGTACATCTAACGCATTCTACCTGTGAGCTGCCCCACATCTGAACAGTTGGAGCCATATCCACCTCTCAGAGTCCCCAAACCAGCCTCATGGGGCATGTTTTGCCTCCCTTTGCCTCATGGAAATAATGTAAACTTGTAGAGGACAGGGTCACACAGGGTGAACCTGTGAGGCTGAGCAGGTCCAATCTACCCACCAGGCCTCCTGGAATGGGCAGTACCTGCCTTGGGGGTCTCAACCCAGATATGCTCAGCTGAAGGCCTTTCTGGGATTTCCAGGAATGTGCCCAGATCAGGGTGATAAACCCCAGCTCATGTGACACCATCCGGGGCTGAACACACTTCTTGGAATTAGCCACAAACCACAAACTCTTGTGGTTTTGGGGCTCAATGCTCAAGTTGTAGAGAAAATCTGAATTCCGGTCTTATAATTCTAGTCTGTCATAATTACCCAGCCCTACCCTGTCTGGGTCCCTGCTTGGACTGTGGCCACTTTATAAGGCTGATCAGTGACCAGACTCAGGCCATAGCAGAGGCCCGGGCAACAGACCTCTCAGGATTGACTTGGACACCCCATCAAGGGTAAGGAGAGTCCCTTCTCTGTTACAGGTCCAGGTTGGTAGGGGAGGCTGAGGCCTCGTGAGGAAGCCCTGCCAGCTGTCAGAATCTCAGATAACAGCAAACAGGCCCAAATCAGGACACATGTATATATGCAATAACTGTGCCCAGCTTTCCTAGGAGTGTGAGCCAAATGGGACCTTTATTACCTCTGTAGTGCTTTTCAGTTGCTTGCTGATGCCTCCACTGCTGTCTTTTTTTTTTTTTTAATGAAAGAATTTTTTAACGCATAGTTCTTTAGGCATGGGTCAAGATGAGGCCAAGGTGTTTGAAAAAAATTCTTGGACATATTAGTTTTTAATACTCTAGTATAAATGAGTGCACCCAAACTCCTGGGATCAGATGGGCATATGGAGCTCAGAAGCTTTGTGAGATTCAAGAATGGTGGGAACAAGTTGAAGAGAAGAGAGTGTGTAAGTGGAAGGTGTCGATGTTAACAATGGGAGACTGTCATGTGTTGATATTCGGAGGCGGATGAATGAGTAGCCTGGGAAGACGAAGTGGGTGAAGGAGGCAAGGGCATGGAGGCTAGCAAACCTTCCCGGAAGCCAGTCATCCGAGCCTAAGTCAGGCCTCACCCCACCTCAGCATGCCCCTCACTTCCTGAGGGTCAGAGGTTTTCTTTTCTTTTTTTTTTTCTTTTTTCTTTCGTTTTTTTCTTTCGAGACAGGGTTTCTCTGTGTAGCTTTGCACCTTTCCTGGAACTCGATTTGGAGACCAGGCTGGCCTCGAACTCACAAAGATCTACCTGCCTCTGCCTCCCGAGTGCTGGGATTAAAGGCGTGCGCCGCCGCCGCCGCCGCCGCCGCCGCCGCCGCCGCCGCCACCACCACCACCCGGTGCACCCGGGTCGGAGGTTTTAAAACAAGATGAATAACTGCTCTTTACTAAGCATCACTTGTGTGGCTTAGATACCTCATTTTTGTGGTTATGGATTAGAGACCCCAAAAAGGCAGTCTTTTGCCTAAGGATCAGAATCTACAGGGCTCTGATTCAGAGCCATGGTCTCAAGCATATGGTATTGATCCCATTACTCGAAGGGAGGGAAGAGTGTTGGCTGACTGGAAGTATGGGAGAGTGCCTTGATGGATGTGTGGATGAGAGGAAGGAAGGAAGGATGGATAGATGAATGGATGGATGGATCAATGGATGAATGAATTGCAGTGGTTCTCAACCTGTGGGTCATAACCCCTTTGACAAACATCTGTCTCCCAAAATATTTACATTATGATTCGTAACAGTAGCAAAATTACAGTTATGAAATAGCAACAAATATAATTTTATTTTTTGGGGTCACTGCAATGTGAGGAACTGTACTAGGGGGTCGCAGCATTAGGAAGGTTGAGAACTGCTGGATTAATGAATGGGTAGATATATGACTGGATGTCTAGCTGCTTAGATAGCAGATAGATAGGAAAATGGATGTGTGGATGGGAGGTAAATGCACCAATGGATTCATGGGAAGGTGGATAGGAGAGTAGATGCGTGTATGGATTGGTGTGTGGACAGACAGACAGATGGATAGATGGATGAGTAGGAGGGTGCATTGGTGGATGGTGTATAACTTAGTAGCTGTTTGGATAATGGATAGACAGGAAGGTGGCCAGAATGCTGGAAGGATGCCTGGACAGGAGGAAAAGCATGAGCAGAAGACGAGGTGAACGAGCAGGTAGGTGGATGAGTAGATGGATAGCTACTGGAGAGCTTCCCAGAGCTGCTATCTGCCAGAGTGCTATTTGGTTTGAAAATTCCATCCCTGCCCTCGCAGTTCAATTATTAAGTTCCATCTTGGGTGATAGATTTCCATGCTCTGGGAACATTTGTTTAGTGAGTTATCTTGTCACTAGGTCAATTTTTACCTGAAAAATTTTAAAATGGTATCAGGAATTCTGGACTGTGTCCTACTGTGTGACCTCTGTCAGTTTCCTGTCTCTGGGTCTTGGGTTCTCATATGACTTCTAGGCCGAGGGTGCTTATCTCTGCCTGCTATCCAGAGCTGGATGGATGAAAGACAAGGAGGAGAGATGGATGATGGAGGAATGGATGGATGGATGGATGTGTGAATGGATAGGTAGATGGATAGGTAAGAGAATCAATGGATGGATGGATGGATAGGATAGACAGATGGGTGGGTGGGTAGATAGACAGACTGGTGGGTGGATGGACAGATGGATGAATGGTGGGTGGATAAAGGGATGAATGGGAGGATAGTCATAGTGGTGACACACACTGTTTCAGCAGGAAAGCAGCATCAGTATGTGGACTGCGTGGTGTGTGGCTGCTCTGTCTGTGGCAGCTGTGTGTGGTACACCTCAAGGCACAAACACGGTCCTCAGAGTTACGAAAGATGTGCTGAGTAATGGTGAGTCCAGCCCCAACGGGGGTCATATGTGGCATGGGAGGGGCAGGGGAGGGACCTGAGGACCTTCCCCATGCTAGCAGAGTCCATGGTTAGTGACTGGGTGATCTCTTCCCTTTGGGCTGTGGCTTCCCTTTCTCTTGGATGCCACTTTCTAGGCACTGACTCATTCTTTCAAGGCAATAGACAGCAGAGGTTAAGAACTTGGGTCCTGGAGCCAGCCTTCCTGGGATTCAAAGCCTGGTTATACAACCTGAGTCTCAGTTTCCTCATCTGGAAAATGGGTGGAGCCATCCCCACCTCTGAGGACTGGTGTGAGGAGGGTGAACAGGATGACTTCTGGAGACTTGTGTAGTCCCCAGAAGGTCAGGTACAGGGGGCTCCAAATCTCAAATCCTTGCTCTGTACCCTGAGAAACCAGGACCTGCTATGGCCCCAGTCCCTGCCCAGGGCTCCAGTGAGGACTCAAGATGACTTTTTACCTAGTAATCGGAGAGCTCCATTCCATCAAATGGAGGCTGTTATTCTGGCCCAGGCTGTTCCCTGGGAATTTATAATTCATGAGAAAGTAGAGTTTACCATGCCGTGAAGTGAGGGATACTCAGAAGGGAGGCATACAAAGGAATCCTACCAAAGTTTGGCCCAATGATGCGGAAATCTGGCTAAAGGCACAGCGGTAACACCAGGACATGAGCTCACTGGGTGATGCTCTGTTTTCTTGGTCTATTGCTGCTTTTTCCCCTGGGGGCGGGGCAGGATGAGACCCCACAAGTAGGGTGATGCTCTAAGGTGGTGCCTGGGACCTGGGAAGAGGAGCCCCCCCCCCCCCCCCCCCGCCGGCTGACACCTGTGCCTTTCCACAGCCATCTCAGGCACAATGCAGCAGAGTGACGCCTTCCGCTCCGCCCTGAGGGAGGTGCCCATGGGTAAAGCCCGTGGTGACGGTGGTGGGCCCTTCCTGGGTGGGCTGCTTGGTGGCAGTGGAGGGAGCAGTGGTGGGGGAGGAGGTCTCTTGGGGGGCCTGCTTGGCGGTGGGAGTGGAGGAGGTGGTGACTTGTTGGGTGGAGGCCTGTTGGGTGGCAGTAGTGGTGGTGGGGGCCTGCTAGGTGGTAGTGGAGGGCTTCTGGGAGGTGGTGGTAGTGGTGGGGGGCTGCTGGGTGGTGGCAGCCATGGTGGGGGGCTGCTGGGTGGTGGTGATAGCCATGGTGGGGGCTGCTGGGTGGTGGTGATAGCCATGGTGGGGGGCTTCTGGGTGGTGGTAGCCATGGTGGGGGGCTGCTGGGTGGTAGTGGGGGGCTTCTGGGTGGTGGTAGCCATGGTGGGGGGCTGCTGGGTGGTAGTGGGGGGCTTCTGGGTGGTGGTAGCCATGGTGGGGGGCTGCTGGGTGGTAGTGGGGGCTTGCTGGGGGGCAGTGGTGGCCTTTTGGGTGGTGGACGACACCACTATGATGACTACAGACAAGCTGAATTCCCCCGAGGTGTTGGTGGTGTCCCCTACAACGACTTCCATGTCCGAGAGCCCCCTCCCACATACACCAATGGCAGACAGCTTGGTGGCAATTACAAATATGGTCACGTTGAGAAGAATGAGAACACTGCCCAGCTGGGGGGCAAATACCGCTATGGGGAGATCCTGGAGTCTGACGGGAGCCTCCGGGACCTACGACATGAAGACTACCGTCACGCAGACTACGCCTACCACCGGAACTCCGGGCGGTACAGGTCTGCAGCAGACACGTCCACCGTGAGCAGGCTTCACCGGCGCGAGCTGCGGCCTGGAGAGATCCCAGCTGGGGTGGCCACTGGGGCACTTGGCCCTGGAGGCCTGCTGGGCACTGGAGGCATACTGGCGAATGAAGGCATTCTGGCAGGCCAAGGTGGCTTGCTTGGAGGAGGTGGTCTCCTTGGAGATGGAGGACTTCTCGGAGGAGGTGGTGTGCTTGGTGTGCTGGGTGAAGGAGGCATCCTGAGCACTGTACAAGGCATCACTGGGTAAGGAACTGAGCTCTGTCTCTTGACTGGTGAGCCACAAACAGGTGACCGTGTACTGAGGCTATCTAAGGAGATATAAGGACTGGACATCTTGGCAGGTCCAAGGTCCACTGTTTGCAGTGTTCACATGAAGGAGGCTATAAACCTAGACCCAGCACTGTCTCTTTTACTTGTGTGTGACATTAGGGCATTCTTTTCATCTTTCTGCTTCACAGTTTGCTGATCTGTAGAATTGTCACAGTAACTCAATTTATGTAGGAAAAAAAAAAGCCCAAGATTTAAAGCTGTGTGGCATACATAGTACACCATATGCCATAATCTCACAATGAAGTACATTAGAGTTATTCCTTATAATTAGGTGTTATAATTCCAGCCATGCCCAGATTCCCTGCCATAGTCATTTAACTTAACAAATATACATAGCTCTTATGATGTGAGGGACACTGTTGGCCTGGAGACAGGCACAAAGTCCCAGGAGAGCTTATTGGCCAGTGGGGTGTGTGGGCTTGGAGAAAGAGGCTAGACCCAGTCCCACAGTCACAAGGGTTGGCAGGTGCTCTTGGTGAGCAAGAATGTGCAGAATGAGGGATTCATCAGTTTGGGGTTCAGGGCAGGTGGCTTCATGCATGAGTACCCTGGCTGAAGTCTGAGGAGTGTGCAGGAAGGATCTGGCAGGGAGCAGTGTCTTCAAAGGACTCAAAGGGAATGGAAGGCACAGATGTGCAAAGAGATGCCCTTGGGGTGGAGGGTGGGATGCTGGGCCATGGAGCTCTACCTTGAACTTCTCTATGTTCTGCTCATGGATCTCAGGTATCTCTGTGGTAAGGGGACAGACTGTGGGAAGCAGAGGCAGAGGAGTGAGGGAGGGTGCTCTGAGGCAGGGGACGGCAGCAGTGGCTAGCTCACTTCTTTTGACCACATGCAGGCTGCGTATTGTGGAGCTTACGCTTCCCCGGGTGTCTGTACGGCTCCTGCCTGGTGTGGGTGTCTACCTGAGCTTGTATACCCGTGTGGCCATCAACGGAAAGAGGTGCGTGCCCGTGGCTCAGAAGGGGATCCTGTCAGGGGAGCTTGGGCAAGCTGCCTCTTCTCATCATCATCATGCATGGTTGCGGCATCCATCATGGCGGGAGGAGCAGGGGGGGCACAAGTGTCTGAACTCCAAATCAGCCTGCCTTCCCTTTGGCAGAAAAGGCAGCCCATGGTGGTATTTAGGGTCTGGGAGTAGCTTGGGTTCCAACACTTAGACAAGTCTCCTGATGCCACTGAGTCTTCTTGAGTTCCCTTGCCCAGGGTAGCAAGGCCGCTCCTCTTCTGGCTGTCTGCAGCCACAGGCAGAGTGCCTTCCTAGCCACCCAGTATGTAGACCTTGGAGGGTGGGTCTTAGCATAGAGTCATTTCCTTGGGGTGGGGTGTGGTTACATCTAAAACATCAGGATGGTTACCTGACCAGACAGAGCAGAGTTTGTACCAAACCTTGTTCCTAGCCTTTAAAATTCTCATTGGCTAAGGGTGAGGGAGATTTATCAGGTTGCCTTGAGGCAGTGGGATAGCACTTGTCTGGGGCTCCCAATCATGACCAAGAAGAAACAGTGCTGAAACCCGAGGCAACAGGTGCCTTGCAGGCCTGCCTAATCCCGAGACACCTGGTGGTCGGAGTAGCTCATGGTCTCCTTGGTCCCTTGGTCTCCTCCAGCCTCATAGGCTTCCTGGATATTGCGGTGGAGGTAAACATCACGGCCAAAGTCCGCCTGACCATGGACCGCACAGGCTACCCACGGCTGGTCATCGAGCGTTGCGACACCCTCCTGGGAGGCATCAAGGTCAAACTGCTTCGGGGGTGAGTGCGAGATGGAGAGGGACAGGGCAGGGCTGCAGGGCACTGCAGTCACCCGTCCCACGAAATAAGGTGGTCCCACTCCTACTGAGCCATCTACACTGTTGCTCGGGCTGTGGTCTGGCATCTGCTTGGTGGTAATTCAAGGTCTGGGTCTTTGAGCCCAGGATGTGGGCATCCACCCACCTTGGAAAGACCTGTCCAGATTCAAATCTCAGTTCTGTTGCTGCTGTGTGACCCTGAACAATTCTGTTGCTCTCTTAGCTCTAGATTCAGAATCTGTGAGATGGGGTAGACTCTGGCTTTGGGAACAGAGATAATGAGTGTAAAGCAGTTGGTACAGAATCTGTCAGTTTATGTTGTCAGTTTATGAAAATATATCCAAGAGGGCTCCTGTGTCCATGAATGTTGCAACCCATGGAGAATTTTCTCATCTGGTTACAGCCACTGTACCCCTGACTGAGGGTGTATGTGAAATATTTTTCTATCTTTTCTACAAAGTGACCAAGACCCTATCCTTTGTCTAGAGAGCAGTCAGGCATTCCTGTATTGGCCAGCACATTTTCCAGGCCTGGGAGACCTTGGATGAAGGCACACTCATGGCAGCTTAGAGCAGAGTGCCTGTCTGTCCACACCTTCAGTCCTTCGAGTCCCCGATCCCTGTTTTCTGTCTTGTTTCACTAAGGCTTTGGCACCATCACCCCAGCCCTCATCTCATGTGGACTCTAGGAGTGAGAGAGTCACTGTGCAACCAGAGTTCCAAACCCTTGCCTCGTGTAGCTTTTCTTCTTGTTGCTTCAGGATAGGCGGGGACAGAAAAAACAAAACAAAACAAACAAACAAACAAACAAAAAAACAAGGCTCCAGGGTCCAAAACCCAGATCTTCCAGGACTTGAGCATTCACATCGTTCAGAATGTCAAGTGACAGAGCTGACCATGGCTAGTCATTGCAGTCCCTCTCCCGCTTCCTTGAGTTACCTCAGGCAGACAGACACCAGTGTGGCTCTGCAGCCCCTTCCTCTGCTTGCAAGCAAGCACCTGCTCTAAAATCTGTTGAACAGCGCTCCTTCCCTTTATTCAACTGGGAGACTTCTCTGCGCCCAATGCTGAAGTGCCCTTGTCTAGCTTCTGAGGGCTTCCTGCTGTTCCCGGATGAGCTGTCAGTCATTTGCCATACATTCGTCCACCTGTTTCTTTGACATGAATAACTGTCTATAGATGCCGTTTTACGGGAAGCCTGATGTAGCTCATCACTTCTCATTTAGGATATATGTATACAGATCAGTGGCACACTGTCTCCAGCACACCAGTACATGTGTGTGCCCCTGTGCACATTCCTAGTGACCTCAGGAGAACCAGGACAGGATCAGCCCTTTTAAGGTGAATCCATCTACAACAAGGACCAAGGTGTGCAGAAAGCCTTGGGGAGGTGTCTAAGCTGGTTCCACAAGATGTTGCTCCACAGCTTGACAGAGAAGTGACAGTTGGCTCTTTGTGGGGGAGGGGTCTAGGAACAGTGTGAGATGTGAACAGGAGTGTTGTTAAGGAGTGAGCCCACCACGGGGACTTTATATCTGTCTGTCTGTGTCTGTCTGTCTGTCTGACTGACTGACTGATTAAATACCTGTGCACCATCTGTGCGTGTGTGACCTGTCTCTGGCCTTCACCAGCTGAGATCCAGATGGGCATTGAGAACCCATTCTGGTCAGTTTTTTTTGCCTCCTTCCTGCTCTATTAAATGGCTCCCACCCCCCAAGTTTTTCAGTCCCATTTACCTGTCCTTGATTGTGAGCCTAATGGGCATATTTTCATTGCTAGAGTTCTCCTGCCCCATCCACAAATGTTTTTGGAGCACACGAAATGTTCTAGATGCTATGCTGTGAGCTTAGATAAAGTAGCAAATTCATTTGTCCCTGGGAAGATGACAAGCCACTCTGCCAAAGACCCTGGGAGTTGGAGGGAAGGTCTGGGCAGCTAGGAATCTGGGGTGTCCCAGCCTGACAAGACAGACCCCTGACATGTTTGGTTTGTGGGAGGAAGGAAGGAAAAGGGAGAGAAGAAAGGAAGAAAGAGGAGAAGGAATGAGGGGGAATAGAAGGGAGGTTAGAGAGGAGAGAATGGACGGGGCGGGGAAAGAGAGGAAGAAAAGGAAAAAGGAGGCCAAGAGGGAAATAAGTTTGCTGTTGGCCTATGTGGGCAGGCCTAGGGAGAGTCTTCCGGCCAGTGCCACTGTCCAGGTCCCAGGGGCTCTCAGTGCTCAGAGCTGGAGCCAGACACGGGCGTGGATGGACAGCCGAGAGCCCTCCGTGCCTGTGACTCTGTCCTCATCTTGCCCCTTCCTCTGCAGACTTCTCCCCAACCTGGTGGACAACTTAGTGAACCGAGTGCTGGCCAACGTCCTCCCTGACCTGGTAAGGATGGGTGAGCGGGATTGTGTCTCCAGGGTCAGACAGGTGGCCCAGCGGGATGGAAAGAGCCGGGCCTGGCATGTCCATGTGGGTTGGGATAGTTGAGTGGCAAGGTGGGAGGTCTAGCCTGAGAATCCGCAGCTCTGGGCCCCAGCTGGGATACTTCTTGTTGTGTGACAGGTCTCATCACCTCCCTAAATTGGTTTCTCATCTTAAAGATGGAAATAAGGAGAGATTCTTCTCCCCTGGACTGTTGTGAGGGCAGGGCCCACAGATAACAGTCAATCCATCTACATCACCTGTTTCTTCTGTCATGGGCGCATGTTGCTCCCCAGCTTCCACTCCCCCAGCTTCCTCACCCCCCCAGCTTCCGCACCCCCTGAGCTCCATGGTGTCTCTCTCTACAGCTTTGCCCCATTGTGGACGTGGTGTTAGGTCTTGTCAATGACCAACTGGGTCTCGTGGATTGTAAGTATTCCCTCTTTGTGGTGTGGCTAATGTCTACTGATGTCTGCTTGACTTAGCCCTAGGGACACTGCAGCCCCTGGGAGGAGGCCTCAGGTGGTGGGTAGTCCTTGCAAGTTTGAGCAGTTCCACAAGAATAACCAGGCCTTCCACACCGACTATTACTATTGCTCTGCCCTGCTTAGGGCTTGGGAGGCCTGGCCTAGACAACAGCCAGAATCCGGCATGGAATCCTGGCTCCACCCTGGCAGCTGTGAAATTGGAGAAAGCCCTCATTCCCTAAGAGGGGTCAGTGTAGACTCTGAACAGGCCCTGAGGACTGGGATTCAATGCTACCACCAGTCCTGGATTTCCTAGAGATCGTCCTGAAAGCAAGACAGTCCTGTGTGGCTGTGTGTCGCGGGCGCTGTATAATCTCTCACATGGCATTACCCACAATGCTTCAGTGCTTGACTCCCACAGCCACACAGTGGAGCCAGCTCTGCTGGGGAGCCCATGTCTTCTGGACACTAGGCAGTTTGAGGATGATTTTCTGGGATGAGGAAAAAAAGCACAGGAGACAAAGGGGTTATCGCAAGCAGTCAGGGGGATGTGGATCCAACCAAGCGGGACATTGTGCAGCTGTAGGCGTTCCCTGGTACACTGTGCTTCGCAGCTCACAGGGATCATCAATATTGGGATTTCTCCCCCAACCCTGCCACAGAATCTAAAAGGTGATGTTAAACACGCTTTACAAAGGAGGAAGTGAGTTTCAGAGAGGTGCAGGGACATGCCTGAAGTCACACAGCAAGGAAGAGGCAGGGCTGGGGTTGGAACAGAGCTGGCCCTGCCCTGAAGCATGAGCTGGGGCCTTGGTCTACACCCTATGTCCCCACCACATCCCTAGGCACGGGGGCACTGGAGGTGGGTCTGTCTGGAGAAGGGGACCGTAATGTGACCCTCTCCTTTGCCACAGCTTTGGTGCCTCTGGGGATACTTGGAAGTGTGCAATACACCTTCTCCAGCCTCCCGCTGGTGACTGGGGAATTCCTCGAGTTGGACCTCAATGTAAGTGATGGACTGGAAACCTTCTCCCTGAAGTTGAGTGTGGGCTTACCACGGGCTGGACACACACACACACACACACACACACACACACACACACACACACACACACACAAACGAGGCATTTACGCATGCTGTGAACAACATTGAACAGGACCCTTTGTAGATTAGAGTAGGGCAGAACTGGGAAGCATCCTTATACACCGTTCGGTGCTTACTGTGAGCCAGGCACATCCCAAGTGAGTGCTTCTTGCTGACGAACTCCGTCTGCTCTCATAAGAACCACAGGGTGAGACTTGTTTACTGGCACAGAGAGGTGGCTCCATTTGCCCAAGGTCACAGAGCTAGTGATTGCATGCCTGGGTTCTGAACCTAGGCATCCAGCTGCTAGTGTCTGCAGCTGCTGCTGAGACCCTGGGTCTGCTGGATAAACAATGCTCTGCTGGCCATTAGCATGTTCGTATGCAGTTAACAACCTGCTCTTAATGATTTTTCAAAAGTTCTGGTTGGCATCGTTTGCTGGTTTCCGTAGTATAAACACTCCCATGGTGGCCAGTGATGACCTGGGGAGCATGACTTCACTGGAGGTCAAGTTGGGAGATTGGATCTTGTGAGCTGGGTGAACAGCTCCTCCAGCACCGCCTGGATCTGGCACTCACGTGCACAGTCCCTGTGCAGGCAGGCCATCCCTGGTTCATGTGGCTATGGTGCTTCCCTGAGACTTCAGCACAGAGATGCAGCCCATGTCATGTGGCTGCACTGCAACATGTGCATGGACACACACGTCCACTGGAGAGGCGTGCTGCCAGGCCTGGGTCCTGTGTTGCAGGCACACTAGGGAGCAGGACAGAGCCTCTTTGTAAGGGAATTTCTGGTCTATCATAGGAGAACCCATGAGACTCATTTAAGCAAACAGTCAATTGCAGACCCAGCTCCGTGACAGTACCTAAAAAAGAGACTAGGACGCACTAGCAAAGTCAATGAGTGCTTCTAAGAGGAGGTAACACTTGAGCTAAGTCCTGTCCAGTGAGAGGAATGCAACAACAGATGAGTAGGGGATGATGGGGGTGGCAAGGAGCGGGAGATGGCTGGCCTAGTGGCTGAGGTGCAGAAGGAAGGTGAGGGCAGAGCAGCTGGTCTCTGAGCACAGAGAAGACCTGGAGCACTGCACAGGGCATCATCTTTGGAGACGGATGGGCCAGTGTGGACGGTGCAGGTACAGATGCATGCACACATTGACTTACTGTGATGGGCTGACACATGGGATCTCTGCCATAGTGCATGTGTGTGCACATGCATATGGGTGTGTGCACGACTGTCTGTGATAATTGTTGTAACGGATTATAAAGCAGGAACTGCCGTGGCCCCCTTCCCTTTCAAGTAGAGGAAGAGCTGCCTACAAGAGTAGCTCAGAATCATGGGTACTATCAGGAAGGACTGCCGAGGCACCTCCTTCCAGACTCCAGCCTCTTCCTCTTCCCTCCCCTTTCTATGCTCCTCAGACTTTAGTTGGGGAGGCAGGAGGTGACCTCATTGACTATCCCCTGGGGCGGCCAGCTGTGTCGCCCAGGCCACAGATGCCAGAACTCCCCCCTATGGGTGACAACACCAACTCCCAGCTGGCCATCTCAGCCAATTTCCTGGGTTCTGTGCTGACCATGCTGCAGAAGCAAGGTGCGTTGGACATCGACATCACTGATGGCATGGTGAGTCCGCCCAGCAGGGCAGGAAGTGGTTGGTCTGGGGTCTTCCCAGCCCGTGCTTCAGTCCTTTACCCTGTACTCCAGTTAGGTCCAAAGATGGTGACCCATCCATCCATCCATCCATCCATCCATCCATCCATCCATCCATCCACCCATCCATCATCTGTCCATCAGAGCCTCTCACATTCCTCACAGGCATGGCAGTAAGCTGCTTCTGGTCCCAGGAGGAGGCAGTTGCTCTCTTTTTGATGTGATTTATTTCAATACTTTATGTAAGGCATAGCATATTCACCTGTGACACTAACATAAATACTTAGAATCCTCTCAGTTGGCCAACATGCATACACCAGTAATCAAAAGAGACATGAAAACAAAACACTAACTCCCCAGAGCAGTGCTCGGAGCCACTCTCCCCAACTCCTTTCAGAGATTTCTCACCTTCAGAACTGCTGGAGAATAGTGCAGTCTCAATCATATGTGCCTCTCCCTGTTTACCAGATCATATTTTGCCACATGCGATTCATTTCTATACATCCAGATACCTTTCTCATGAACTACCCATCCACTCACCCACCCACTCATCTTTTCATCTGCTTCTCCATTCACCATTTGTCCATGCACTGCCCATCCAACCATTCACACACTCATTCAGTCATCTATCTACCAGCCAATCCACTCATTCATCTATTATCCATCCAGGTGCCCATCCATTATCTCTCTATCTATCTGCTTATCCATCCACCCACCCACCCATCTATGAACCTGTGCATTCGTTATCTGTCTTTCAATCTATCCATCCATTCCACGTAGATACCTATCCATTCTATCAGTCTATCCACCCATCCTCCAATATGTTGGAAAATTTGAGGTTTTGAGACATGTCATTATGATCCATAAATTTCGTTGCTTTTCCTAAGAACGGGATACTTGCAAACATTTTCCCCCCAAATCTTGAAAATCTGCAATTCTACTGAGAAGAAAGTGTCCATTTAGGTCCAGTGCAGGTAGCAAGCACTCTTTTGGTTTTAAGTGTTTAAGGGTCCCGTTTGAACATGTGACTAATGTGCCCTGACAGTGCACCTATGCAGAAGGTAATGACTGTTTTATCTGCTGCATTGGTTCAGTGGTCTCTCCCTCTCTCCCTCTTCCCCTCCCCCCGTCCCCCGACAGGAGGCACTGATTTTCATTGTTTAGCATCTGACATTTTAGGAAGTGAATAAGAGACATGCAGGGAATAACAGAGTGAGGTCAAGCAGACACTAGGTGGTGCACATGGACTTGGCAAAGATTTTCTAAGGCATTCCACTGGCGACAATAGATTTGGGCTTGCCTTGACTACATCAAGCCATATTTGTAGACAGAAAGCCTAAGTGGCTGCCCCCATCCATTTAGCCACGCAACTGCAATGTGGGCTACACAGTGGCCACTCTGGAGTGTACTCTCAGACTGTGGACTTTTCTAGGGGATCTGTCTTATTTACGGTGCACTGGAATCTAAGAACTGTGTTACAGTACCTGCCTGTCCCCATCACCTCAGGACTCACATGACCTTGTCCTTGTCCCACAGTTTGAAGAGCTCCCTCCACTCACCACATCCACACTGGGGGCCTTGATACCCAAGGTAAGTAAGTGATCCCAAGGTATCTTTGTCTCTGGTTTCTTTTATGTCTTTAGAGGGAATGCTTCCATGTCACTGGAGTATATAGTTAGTGCTCTGCAGTTTTAAGCGGTGCCCTTTTGATTAAGAGACAACAGAAGTCATGGTCAGAGCCCTCTGCAGACAGTGATACCCACGAAACAGGGAACAACCTTGCCTCAGCATTTGGGCAGGGTTCTAACCTGGTTCCCTGGAGTTCAGGATAGGTATGGAGGTCAGACACTTATGAGATAACACATAGAGGGCGAGGATGACAGATCCTGAGCCCTGGTGGTGGACCAGCCTGCACAGTCTCTTCCTGGCTGGGCTACTCCTTGGCTGGGTATAGTCTTGGAGTTTGAACTCAGGGCTTTGCATATTCCAGGCAAGTGATCTCCCCTCTGTGTGACCTTGGACACAGTCTTAGCATTTCTGAGTTTATTCTCCTCATTTGTAGAAAGAGGCTTGTCCAGGTTGGCTAGAGGGACATCGGTGTGGGCACACACATTCTTGTGGCAGCTGAAAAGGGAGTTGGCAGGTGTTTAGAGCAGGGCATGACTCAGCATGTCCCAGCCATATCACCCCTGCCAATGACACCACCTATCCAGGCCTGTTTTCTCATCTGGAAATGAAGGCCCAGAGTGGGCATTGGGAAGATGTTAACAGCTGCTCTTGCTGATACTTACAGATTCCCTTTCAAGTGACCATGTAAAAGTATAACAAATGCCTCTCAATTCCCAACTCTAGTTCTTGGCCTATTCCCTGGCATTAAAGAACCTGTGGATAAGAAGTGCCACACCAGGTGGAGGATACTCATTTACAACCCTCTGTACCTTTCCCGTCTCTTTCCATACACCCCTTCTAGATCAGAGTGAGGAGAGAATGGGAACAAAACTCAGCAAGTGATTGCTACTGCCCTCGTGTGGTTGGCATTTTAATAGCAGAAGCACCCTTAGTCCTAGGCTTCTGCAGCTCCGCCAGGGACCTCTGATACTGGAACACTTCCTGTGCTCATTGCCCCTGGACAGCTCATGAGATTGTTCTGGAATCCCTTCTCTCACTGGGAGACAGACTCCTGTTCTCAGTTGGGCAACAGGCACAGAGAGATCAACCCATCTTCAAGGACACAGAGCTTTAAATGGCTCAAGATGGTCACAGAGTTGAGGCTAGACAAAGTGGCAAGTGGCTGGAGCCACAGAGAGCAGCTTGACCCAGGCTCTGGTGGCCTCCTGGAGCCCTGCTTATCTAGGAACACAGTTCCAACTGCCTTGGGCCTCTCTGAAGGAGAGACGCTGCCTGTTTTGGGGTAATGATCCTGAAAATCTCTGTGAAAAGCCAGTTGGTCAAACGCCTGACTAATTGATGCTTATGTCCTTGAGGGAGAGTTATCAGGGTGAATTAAATGGCTGAATTTACTGAGTTTGTTCATGGACCAAGAGTTCCTACAGAAGACTATCAGCCCAGTCAAGACAAAGACCTGTCTTCTTAGGCCTAATCTCCCTCATCCTACCCATGGGCAAATTCTGCTTGAGAAACAGTTACTTCCCTCTCCCTCTGAAAGTGACCAAGGATTTGTGCAGTGTCTGGTGCCTGCTTTCCATATTTAGGAAAGAGTTTTATCTGGAATTAGCTTGGTATTTAGGAACTGTAATAAACCAGTCTTTTCAGCAAGTTAGCTTTGGGGATCTGAGCCGCAGAAACAGGTTGAGTGCTCACAGTAGGCTTCTCAGGGGGTCCAGCCAGTCCTTGCAGCTGAACTCTACCTTGAGATGGCTTGGGGCTACCTTCATATCCCAGGAAGGGTACAAAGGGCCCTGTGCCCCCTCGCTGGCCACAGACTGTGTGCTGGAACAGCAGCCACTGGCTTTCACTTTGTTCTCTAGTCCAGAAAAACAAGTGCCCCCGAGTTTGAGTGATTGAATTAACAAAAGTTTGACTGTACTTAGCCCCTGGCTCAGGGCTTCAGGAGACCCCACTTGGATCTGAGCCATTTCCCAAGCATCTCCATGTGTCTGGCATTGAGCTTGAGGCTCTGTCTTGTCATATATAGTTAGTGTGGTGGTCCTATGTGAGGAGATCAGAGAGGGCAGGCAGCCTCCACAGTGGGTCCATGCTTTTTTTTCCTGGAGTGTGTAAGCCTCCTGTGATGGAGTGTGAGCCGATGGGTGTGTGGGGTAATGGGTGTGTGAGGTGATGGATGTATGAGTTGATGGGTGTGTGGGGTGATGGATGTGTGGGGTGATTGGTGTGTGGGGTGATGGATGTGTGAGATGATGGCTGTGTAAGTTGATTGGTGTGTGGGGTGATGAGCGTGTGAGCTGATGGATGTGTGAGCTGATGGGTGTGTGAGCTGATGGATGTGTGAGTTGATGGGTGTGTGGGGTGATGGATGTGTAAGTTGATTGGTGTGTGGGGTGATGAGTGTGTGAGCTGATGGGTGTGTGAGCTGATGGGTGTGTGAGCTGATGGATGTATGTGTTCCACTCTGTTTGGAGGTTGGCTGACAAAAGTCCACTGCTGGTGACCCTGCCCACCCATCTGATGCTGCCTACAGGTGTTCCAGCAGTACCCCGAATCCCGCCCACTCACCATCAGGATCCAGGTGCCCAATCCCCCATCTGTGACACTGCAGAAGGACAAGGCGCTGGTGAAGGTGTTTGCCACCTCTGAGGTTGTGGTCTCCCAGCCCAATGATGTAGAGACCACCATCTGCCTCATCGATGTGGTATGTGTCTGAGGGTGAAGCTCCAATAACTGGATGTAAAGACAGACCCCCAAAGTCTCCACAGGCTCCATACTCTTCACATCCCAAAAGTCCCCACCAATGAGCTGTCCAGCTTTGGGGCTAGGGGAGCTTGCTCACATCCAGCCATTACCATTCTGGCTGTGTGACTTTGGGTTAGAGGCTCCCTGTCTCTGAACTTGACCTTTTTCCTCTCCTTGAGGAGTGGCTGCTGGACCTTAGTAAGGTGCTTAGAGCAGCTTTGGGGAAACCATGGAAGTGTAGCTGTGTTCAGACAGACCACATAAGCAAAGCACTCTGGGCCCTACTGTGTGTTACACCTTCTGTATGGTGCCAAGGAAGAGAGAAACAGCACATGGTACCCATTCCCTTGTCCCTGGTGCCTAGGAAGGAACAAAATAGTTATCTCCACAATTATTTCACAGTAGAGAGCCCTCTTTATTTTAATTGTTACCTGATCACTGGATAAATTCCTAGGACATAAGATGTTTCAGTGCACATATATTGTGTGCAGTAACAAAACCAGGGTCATCAGCACACTCATCCATTCACATAGGCATAAGCTCATACACTCATCACACACACACACACACACACACACACACACACACACCATCTCACATACCCATCAGCTCACACACCCATCTCCTCGCACATCCATCATCACACACACACATACATCATCTCACACACCCATCACCTCACAACCCATCACCTCACACACTCATCAGCTTATACACCTGTCAGCTCACACCTCCATCACCCCACACTCCCATCACCCCTCACACCCACTACCTACCTCACATACCTATCATCTTGCTCACACACTCACCTCCTCTTTGCACTTGAAAAACTGAGCATTCTCTTCTCCATCTATTTTGAAGTATGATAAATCTTGTGAACCCCTGTCACCTTGCCATACTACAGAAGACTTCTCAAGAAATCTTCTAAAAATGAAAACCATCCTTCTCCCCCGCTTTCCTTAACCCTCTAGAAGAAAACAATCTCCTAAAAATGACTGCTCCCCACCCTGAAGTACTGCAAGGGCTCCTCTTGGTCATGTTTCGGCTCCTCAATGTTTTTCAGAAAAGCCGGGCATAGTCTAACCACAGGGTCTTTGCTTGGGCTGTTCCTTGATGTCTGTGTGGCTCACTCACTTGCTTACTGTAGGTTTCTGTCCAAACACCACCTTTTCAGAGGAGCCTCCCACACTCATCTTAAGCACAGCCTCTCTCTTCTCATATCACTCATCTGAAATACAACCCTCCCATACTGTGTCTCCCAGACTTGAAGCCTTAACCCGATGTTACAAAATAACTAAATTTGCGAGTTTATTGCTGGGCAGAGATGGATCCCACTCCCTGTCAGATCCCCAGAGGCTGGCACAGGCTCAACACACAGTAGCTGCTGAGTGACCATTTTGCCTTTGCAAATGTGTGCCAAGGCCACTCCCTCCCGAGGGAGGCTTCAGACAGACACTCAGGCTCTGGTCCCTTCTGCTGTGTCTTCACAGTGCCTGTTGCTCCCAGGGTTAGGGACCAATGAGCTACTTCTAGGCTGAAAGGTGGTTGCCTTGGCTGAAGCATGACAAGCCACCGAGGAAGGAGTGGGCAGGGTGGGGGTGAGAGGGCCATTCTATCTGGCAATGGGAGCGAGTGCTCTGCCTACCTTGTGAGCCAGCTAAGCCCTCTGCCATAGTGGCACACCACTGAGACTGTAGTCCGGGCTTCCTGGGCCCCCAGCCTGGCCTGGTCTGGCCCAGATCATTCCACCTCAGCCTCCGAATCCTCTCACCTCCTTGTTGTCCAGTCTTCTGTATATAATGCTTCCCTCTTTCCTGCCTCAGGACCTTTGCAGGTGTCCCCCTTCCTATAGCCTGGATGACTCTCTCACCCCTTTTCATCTGCTCAAACCCTACACACCCTCCAGTCCTCAGCACAAACACCGTTTCCATAGGGTGGCTTCCTGTGCCAGCCTAGACCCCTGCCTCTGTCACCGGATTCCTAGGTCCTCTCCACTACTGTCTTTTACCAACACTGCCCCCTTAGTTTGTTGGAGGCAGACTTTAATTTTAAGAAGGCTGTTTTATTTTATTTATTAGGGGAAGGCTATGGGGGGGCAATAAAAATTTTCCTATGACAACTTTTGCGGGGGGTGGGGTGGGCGGACTCTGGACATTTTATGCCTCTCTCATGGGACAGGGCAGTTATGATTGGCAGGGATGTTGCCCAATTGCATCTTCAGTGACTCATTCTCAGCAAGTTCAATAGGCTGTAAGTCCCCTCCTGAAGGGATCTTGGGGGTATCTGTCAACACCCACCGTGTAAGTCTTGGGCATGTCTCTGAGAAATGTTCACTCAGCCAGTACAGAGACGTAAGTGGAAACAGCACTGGGTGCTTGCTGACTCCTGAATGTAAGCCATAGCTTTCGGGGTACTCTTGGCAGTCTTGTGCTTATGAGGAGGCCAGGCCTCTTGGCCAAGGAGTGGCCTGGCATGCTCAGGTGAATGGGGCACCAGTGGGCACTGAACACCGTGAGCACCCGGCCTGCAGCAGCCTGCATGAGCACAATGATGTGTAATCTCCTCCTCTCCCTCCAGGACACAGACCTCTTGGCCTCATTTTCCGTGGAAGGGGACAAGCTCATGATTGACGCCAAGCTGGACAAGTAAGAGAGCTAAGAGAGTCTGTGGCCATGGGCTTCTGCTCCCCAGAGAGTGTCTTCTGTACCGAGACTGCCGGTGCTGCTTCACGCAAGGCCACCAGGCTTGGGGGCGAGGTCTCCTGTGTGGCTGTGAGGGCTGGCTAAATTCAAGAGGCTGCAGAGGTGACCATAGCCTGTCTGCTGAGACCACTGTGGGCCAAAGGCAGGAATAGAGTCTAGAGAACCTGCTGTGCCAGGAAGTGCCTCAGGGCTCACCACAGTGCTGGTGACAATAAGTCGCTCTTGGTCCTTAATCCACGTATTGTGGCCTTCCTGAAGGTCCATGATATCAGGGTCCTCATTCTCCTGTTTTAGAGACGAGAAACTAGGGTTCGGAGAGGTGGATGTGCTAGCTCAATGCTACACAGACTGGAGCCAGGAGCCAGTGCAGGCCCAGGTGCCCACTGTCCTGAACGGTGAGCACTGTGTCTAGAGTCCAGCAATACCATTTAGATTCTGATGTGATCACTGACTGACTGTGTGATGTCAGCCAGATGACTTCTCTGAAGATGGGAACAACAGCCTCTACTTCATAAGATTCATGACAAAAGACTGCCGTCCATTGGGTGCCTCTGGTGCAGGACTGAGGAAGGTCCGGGAAGTTTCTCTGTTTAACCTTGACTTAATTCTGCAGAAATAAGGGTTACTGTTACCTCCATTTCAAGATTAAAGAGTTCCTACTTTGGACCCTCAGCACACACTTAGGTTAGGGCGAGTTTTCCTGTTGACAATCAGTGTTTAGGAAGTCCAGACACTCACAGGTGGTGCTAGCAGGCCACTCAGGATGGTCCGGGGATGGCCAGCCAGGTCTGGTGAGAACAGCCATGGGAGAGCAGGGACTTCTGAAGAGGAGGGCTGGGCTTCTCAGTGGTGAATGTGACATGGACAGTTTGCAGTGTCAAGGCATTTGGGTGGTGTGGGGTGGAGCAGGCTGGGCATGGATCTCACAATGTCCAGGCAGGAAAGTCTTCTCCTCAGGAGGCTGCGTCTGTCCAGATGGAGGCTGAACCTTCCTGTTGAGCAGCCACAAACTCCCTCTGCCTCTGGGGAGAGTCTGAGTCCCCTTTAGGCAGGGCTGTGGGGTGCAGGGAGACAGACACCCTTTGGTTGTGGAGTGTGAGCTCACACCCAAGCCTCCCTTCTCAGTGTAACACAGGCGTGGATTGCACGGGCCCAGGGTGAATCCTGTTACCCTTCCCTAGCTTTGTGGCTGAGACAATAGAACCAGCAGCCTCAGCCTGAGGTGGGGGTGCTAGGAGGATTCAGTGAGATAGAGGCAGTGGGTGTCCACACAGGGCACTGGCTACATATCACACATGGTTCCAACTACTTCATAGGGACCCCCTCCCCTATTTAGTCCTGGCAGACCTCCCCTCTCCCAGTGAGGAAACTGAGGCACAGAGAGGTGAAGTCCCTAAGATTGCACAGCCAGTCTGTGGCAAAGCTGTAATTTCAGGCTTACTTCTGTTAGGTTGGTGTCTGAAACATTCTTAGTGCTCAGTATAGGAGAGTGAATTGCTGTGATCATTCCTGCCAGGATGGGAGTCTTCCCATGCATGCTGGCGGAGGCTTCTGACAGTTGGTCACGAGTCTCGGGCCTTTGCTGCTTTTAATGAGCTATTTCCTTTCACTGTAGGACCAGCCTCAACCTCAGAACTTCAAATGTCGGCAACTTCGATGTAAGTATTAGGGTTTAGGCAGCAGAAAAGATCTTTTGAGGGGGCCAGGTCTTCTGAGCCTAGCTGAGCCCAGCATGGTTGGGCATCACAGGGGGCTGGCATTGGCCCCTAGAGGCTGAGCTGGGATGTGCAGGCTAGCTATGGCTCCTTAGCCTCCTGGGGGAGGAGCCAAGCCTTCTTTCCCACTTGCCTCTTAGCAGCCTTGATCCTCATCTTTCTGTACTGTGAGCAGGTGGACCAAGGGTACCAAGGGGCTGCCACCTGGGGTCTCTGGAGTTCTCTCAAGCAGCACCAGGCCTTCACATTAGACTCCAGGTCCCCCAGGTTGTCTAGGGTCTATCATTGCTGGTCACATGCCTGTCTGAGCTCAGTTCTTCTTCCTCAGGTATTCATCTTGGAAATGCTGGTTGAGAAGATCTTTGACCTGGCCTTTATGCCAGCAATGAATGGTAAGAGTGGGTATCCAAGCCTCTCTGGGGCATGGGAGTCAGGGGTCTAGTGACTGGCTTATTGGGTATATTGAGTGTACAGTTATACTGTACAGTGCCATTTCGGAGGACTTTATTAAAATAGATTGTTTCTGAAAGCAAATGCTCTTCAAGCTTACAAGTCAATAAAAATTATTCTTAGATTCGTTTGAGATAGGGTCTCACTCAAGCAGGCCTCAAGCTTGTGATCTTCCTGCCTCAGCTGCTTACATGTTGGGATTACAGCTGCATGCCACCGTGCCCATTTTAACATTTATCTTTACGTAGCAAGTAGCAAATGCCCACATTTCTGTTGACAGGGAACAGCATGGTTCCCAGCTCCCACATCTGCTTTCTGTTTGGCTGATGGCTTCATTTCTTTGATTTCTTTAAAAGTTGTATGTGTGCAAATTTTGTGAATCACAGAATAAATTTAGAAGACCCCACCCAGAGATGAGTCATCTGAACATCCAAATATTTAGTATTTCGTTTTCTTTCTCTTTCTCTTGTTTTTTACACCCTCAAGGCCCCCCCCCCCCCCCCCCCGCCCCACTCCTTAAGTGCCACAAAAATCCAGCAGGGATAGAAGAAAGTATCAGGACTGAGCAGGCCAGAGCCAGAGGCTCTTGACCTGACCTGGTATCTGTCTTAGTTAGGTTCCTATTGATGTGAAGAGACATCATGACCATGGCAGTTCATAAAGGAAAACATTTAATTTGGCAGTCGACAGTTCAGAGGTTCACTCCATTACCAGCATGGTGGGGAGCATGGCAGCGTGCAGGCAGACATGGTGCTGTAGCAGTAGCTGAGAGTCCTACATCTTGCAGGCAACAGAAAGTGCTCTAAAACACTGGGCAGTATCTTGAGCATATGAGACCTCAAAGCCTGCCTCCACAGTGACACACTTCCTCACAGGATTTAGCTCCATTCCACTTCCTGGTGGTCCCTTTTCTCTATCTGTACATTTTGTATTTTCATTTGCTCAGTTTGCTCCTTTTCATTATAAATATTTATTAGAGCTAATTCAAATAACCACATGACAGAGTCTGTACTAGGCTGTTTTGAGATTGCCTTTGCCAACAGAATTAGTCCAAAACTCTTCCCTTTAGCCTTAAGTAGACTCTTAGGACAAGGACAATAAGTAGCTACATTCTTCACCAAGATATCACAAGGTGATCTCTAGGCCATATTCTTCTCCTCTGAAACCTCTTGAGTGAGCCCCCAACAGTTCAAATCACACTTAGTACCTCTGTCTTCCATGTTCCTACTAGTATGGTCCATTAAGCAGTGCTTAATGCATCCCACTGCTTTCCTAACCCAAAGTACCAAAGTCTAAATTACTCCAAACAAAAATATGGTCAGGCCTATCACAATACCCCAGTCCCTGGTACCAACTTCTGTCTTAGTTAGCGTTTCTATTGCTGTGAAGAGACACCATGACCACAACAACTCTAATAAAGGAAAACATTTAACTGGGGTTCAATCCATTATCATCATGGTGGGACATGGCAGAGTGCAGGCAGATGTGGTGCTATAGCTGTAGCCGAGAGTCTTACATCTTGCAGGCACCAAGAAGTGGCCTAAAACACTGTGAGGTAGGTATCTTGAGCATATATGAGACCTCAAAGCCCACCTCCACAGTGACACACTTTCTTCAATGAGATCACACCTACTCCAACAATGACACACCTCCTAGTAGGCTCCACTCCATTTTGGGGCTATTTTCTTTCAAACTACCACAATATCCTTGAGAAAAATCCCTTTAGCTTAGAAAGTCCAAGTGCAATCTATCCCCTTCAAAAGTGAGAGATTTGACTAGATCTATGCTTCCCAAAGTAGGTCTGCAAAACAACAAAACCTTAAAAGGGTTCTGTGGCCAAAGGAGACTGGGAAACAGTGTAGTTATCCCTGTAGGGCAGGCCCCAAGCATCCCCAGCTTCAAGTTCTAGTGGTCTCAAGACGGCAGGCTAACCACACTTCCTTCCACCTTTCTCTTTTCCTTTCTTCTTTCTAGAACATTAGCCAGCAAATCTATATAGCCTCTGACTTTGTTTTTAAAGTTTCATTTATTATTATTACTATTATTATTATTATTATTGTT
Source organism: Peromyscus leucopus (assembly GCF_004664715.2). Lineage (NCBI taxonomy): Eukaryota > Metazoa > Chordata > Mammalia > Rodentia > Cricetidae > Peromyscus > Peromyscus leucopus. Next base: position 129,778,316 of record NC_051066.1, read on the forward strand.
GTTGTTGTTGTTGTTGTTGTGTGAGGAGGTGTGTGTGTGCCACAGTGTATATGTGGAAACAACTGTGTGGAGTTGGTTCTCTCCCTCTTCCTTTATATGGGTTCTGAGGATTGAACTCACATCACCAGGTTTGTTCAGCAAGCCCCTTCTCATGCTGAGTCATCCCAGCCTCTTCCTTCTTTTTTTGCTTCTGACATCTTAAACCAAACAAAACTCCACGGTGACTCACATGTTGGGGACCCACATGCATCATTCTATTTCTTCACTCAGCAAATATTTTTACTGTTCTCTTATGCTAAGGACATAGTCCCCGAGGCACTGATATGGGTAAGTGTGACAAGTACAGAAAAACAGAATTAATGTGTTCTAGTTTCTCTAATGGCGGAAGTCAGGAATGGGGCAGAAGCAGCAGCTGCCTGGGGTTACTGGCCTAAGGTCTAGGAAGCACTGTAGATGACAAGACTTGGGAACAGTCTCAGGGGAGGCACAGAGCCCACTAGGGAGGGGCTGGGATGTGGCTCAGTTGATAGAGTGCTTTCCTACTATGCATGAAGTCCTGTGTTTGGCCCCCAGCACCATAAACTGGCCATGGTGGTACATGCCTATAATTCCAGCACTTGGAGATAGGGGCAGGAGGATCAGAAGTTCAAGTCGACCTCTGGCACATAGCAAGTCTGAGGCCAGCCTGGGCTCCTGGGCAGGAACCTCGAGGACAAAGCTTGAGGCAGAAAAGACAGCTACGGTCTTGCAAATGCTGGTTGCTTTTGGCCAGGCCGCCACCTCTTGGCCACATGGACCACACCTGACTTGACTCCCCCACCCCCTTTACAGCTCTACTGGGTTCTGGAGTCCCTCTGCCCAAAATCCTCAACATTGACTTCAGCAACGCCGACATCGACGTGTTGGAGGTAAGGAGAGATGAAGGCAGTTTCGCTTTCAGCTCTTGTCATCAGCTTTGCCCACTTTGAGAGGAAGTGCGTGCGTGCGTGCGTGCGTGCGTGCGTGTGTGCGTGTGTGTGTGTGTGTGTGTGTGTGTGTGTGTGTGTATGTGAAGGGACAACTTGAGTTTTTCCCTTTCAAAGCACAGGACCTGAGTGAGGGACATGGTACAAAGCTGAAAACTTCCGCGCCTGCTCCCCGCCCCCCCCCTTTTCCAGCTGGGAAAGCTGAGGCTCCAAGCAGCGGCAGCTTTGCCAAGTTGAAGTGTGGCTGAGTTCACTGAACACCTACTTTGTGCCCACACTACCGGAGGCTGGAAGCAAGCCCAATCTTAGCTCCAACCTGGCTACCCCCGCCTAGCAGAGATCCAAACTCATGAAATAATTGGCTAATTGCACTGACAGCAGGTGCCTTGAAGTTCGAATTCAGGGGCTTTGTTTTCATTATAAAAGACATGTGTGCTCAGCATGCAGCATGTGGGAAGTGTAGGCGAGGTTCAGTCCGTGTATCTCTCAGGTGGACATTCAAGTCACCCCATCGGATGCTTGCTGGCATTCATTCTGATCTTTCTAGAATTTCTACCTCAGTCATGGCTCTGATCTAGAGGGCACTGGGCTTGAAGAATGAGGACCTCTGCCTGGTTCTAACCTCTGCCTTGGGCAGGTTACACAACCTCTCTGGTTTTCTGGTCACAGTCATTAGTCACCAGGCTACTTTTAGAATAAAATGAGAATTCAAGTGGAAAGGATTTGCACAGCCCTTGGCATGCAGTAAGCCTTCTGGAACTGTCTGCCATTACCAGCGCCACAGTATAATGCTGTAGGAGGATCATCTGAGACCCTAAGCTCAGAGTTTATCTCCTCAGAACGCACTCCCAGAATGACCCTTCTTCCACATGGGGAATTACCCTTGCAGAATGCTTCGTGTATTTGCACTGCTTTGGGTATGCAACACACACACACACACACACACACACACACACACACACACACACACATTGTGACTGGATCTTGGCCTGGGAAGCAATACTCCCTCTACATCTGGAGAGTAGTTCAGGGAGGTGATAGTGACCTTGGATGGACAGCGCATGTCTGGAACCAACCCCAGGGGTGCCTGCCCTGGCCCCATTCTTTGAGTGTCTACAGGATTGGCAATATCTGAACCTGTTTCTTTGTCTGTCATCGGGGAACAGCAGTTCCCCTCTCGTGGTGTTTGAGGGAGAAATCACGTGACCCCACATTAGCAGTATGGCTATTCTAACCAAGGGGCTGGGACATAGGAACGGGACCAACATGGATTTGGCCTCCCTGTCACCATTTCACCATTTGCTGGGCATGTGCCCCATGTACCAGATCATGAGTTCAGTCACAGCCCAGCCCCAGGCCGAGCAAAACCTTCAGCTGACTTTTGGATCTAATCAGTAGTGGCACTGGTCATGGTGGACAGTTCACACACTCGGAGGAGGACGGAGTGTCATCGGGGCAGGCTACTTACCCAGAGTCACTCTGCTGGAGTTTATGGGAAATAACATGCGGTGACTCCAAACACTGCCCCTCCATGCGGCTGTCCCTACCCTCCAGGCGTTTATGAAAAAGTAGGAATGAGTTTTTCCTTCCTGAAAAATCACTCGTGATTATTTCCACATCAAAAGACTTATTACTTTACATTAATGACTTGTGTTTTAGTTCTCCTTCAAATCCCAGTAAGGGAATTGTGTTGATCTCTCGATTAAACTGTATGATTTGAATTTCTCCAGAATAATTAGGAAATAGCACAGTACTGTAAGGAGGTGTAAACACGTGTGGAAAGTTTGAAGGTACAGTCAGCTTTCGGCCTGGCCTTGCAGCCCCTTGTGATGTTTTTTCTTATTGTTTTTACACAAAGCTAGACATTTATTTTATCTTTTTGTTTTGATATCATTTTAAATTTACAGGAAAATTTGAAAAGAGAGTGAGACTAGATCGTTCCAGCATGCTATTTCCCAGCTTCCCCTTGTGTTAGCATCTTATATAACTAGAGCTTGCCACCCAAATCCAAGCAGTGAGCGCTGCCAGCGCATGGCTCCACCAGCCCACCCACATGTCCTTGGTGCTGCTCAGGGTCTGCTCTGGAGTGTCCCAAATTGTGTTGTCTTGTCTGGTCTCCTTTGTGTCCTGCCATCTCATGCAGCCTCACCTTTCCTTGGCCTTATGACTGTGGCATTTTCTGTTTGTGGGGAGGGCCTCAGCTTCGACAGAGCTGACACGGCCTTGTGATGGCACTGGGGTGGTCTCTCCCACTGTCACCTCTCAGGACACTGTGTATCCACTTGGCTTCTCCTGGACAGTCTCCCTGGTTGTTACTACCTGGCTCCTGCCAGCCTTCCCCAGTGTGAAGCCACCCTCTGTCACTCTGACAGGCACACACACCTTGTGGGGGAATTCACAGATACCCACATGTCTGACTTCCTATTGCATCCCCACTCACTTTGAATCCTGTCAGCAATAATTATTGCCATGGGTTTGTCTGCTTCAGTTTTCTACATGTGTAATTCCCTTTATGCTTATTAACCAGAATTCTTATGTAAGAAAGAGCTGTCCCTCAATTCTCATTATTTATGTGTTCATTCAACTATCTGTAATAAGACAGACTCACAATGGGCATTTTGTCAGGGTTACAGTCTATGTACTATTTATTTTGTTGTATAACATCCTTTAAGTTATGTTTCCTGGATTTGGGAAGGCTATAAACAAAGACATAGGCCCGCTTCTCTGATTTGGGTGAAAAAGATGAGGGACAAAATGGGAAGTGTCTCCTACCTTGTCAAAGATCCTCTGTTCAGTGCAAGATAAGGTCCAGACAGGTGGTCCACAGGCCGACCGACTGTTCATCCCATGAGATGCAGCTGGTGCCCCCTCTCCTCACCTGGTTATCTCTTCTGCCCTGAAGGACCTTCTGGTGCTGAGCACATGAGTGACAGAGGCAGATACTGTGAGAAGAAGTCAGAACCAGCTCCAGAGAGGATCACCTGGACACCGTCCTGGTTCCAGGTCCCTTCAGTCTTCGCCACAGGTCTCCTCCCAACTCTCCCACCCTCCTCCCCTCCTGCCTTCACCTTGGGAAAGGATCCAGCCACTGCCCATTGGCCAACAATGCCATGCTCAGGACAGCATGGGGACTGAGATCTTGTGCTTTCAATAAAACATTTCACTTTCCCTGCATTTGGAGTGTCTCCATGAAGGACCCTCCGGGGGCCCAGAATTTCCTCTGTCCTTGAGTGTGCGTTGGATATTGGCAGTGGAGCTCTGTTTGCCTGGATGTGACACACTGAGGACCCCTCAGAGCAGTGGGGGTGAGGATAGGGACTTGAGATCAGCTTTTGGTGACTTCCTTCTGCACTCACCTTGGCTCATCCCTCTTGCCTCAGTTTCCCCATCACTGATCAATGCACAGGGAGGGTCTGGATCCAGAAATAATAAATTCAAAGCCAACAGGGATCACATTATAAAAGATTGTCACGGCCTAACTCCTGGTACCATTATGACCAGGGTTCCCTGTCGCTTGTGCCTTTTGGTTTCTCCCCCCGCCCTTCCCTCCTCTTGTTTTTTCAGCTGTGATTTGCCCAGGAACAGAAGAGTGGCCAGATGTATCCCAGGTTCCCCAAACTAACACACACACACACACACACACACACACACACACACACACACACACACACATTCCTTCTGACTCATCCTCTGAGAGCTTAAGTCTGCAGATTCAGTACAGGGCTATTAGGACTTGACATCATTTAACCTCATGGGAGCATCAGGGACCCGGAACCAGGATGAGTCCCATTCACAGATGATGAAACTGAGGCACTGAGAAACTTGGGGATTTGACCAATGCCACACAGCTGAGGCTTGGACTTTATGGCTTGGTTCTGGGACTTAGGCCTTAACTGTTCACTGCTCTGCTGCCTCCAGTCCAAAGTTGTTGGTTGTACAAGGTTTCATGTAGTCTTAAAGTTTTAGGATCCTCACAGGAAGGGCAATAGCTCTGAGGACAAGCAGGTTTCCAAAGCACTAAGTCCTGTGGGTACCAGTCATTGGCTTCTGAACACACAGCCAATGGCCGACATTCAGTGAACTCCAGGCTCTGGCCACAGAATTATTCCCTCACAGCTGACACACTCCCAAACTTCTAGAAACACCGAAGGGCAATGACCATCTCTTCATCATTTAAAATAGCCATGCAGTGTTCTATAGCAGGTACCCTGAGGACAGGCAGCTTTGTACTCATTACGTCAGGAGCTCAATGAGACAAAAGAGTTTGGAATTAGAAAAAGGAGACTCAAGAGGCTGGAGGGGTGACTCAGGGATTAGGATCGCATATTGTGTTTGCAGACTCCAGTGCCAATGCTGAGTAGCACATAACCATCTTGGACTCCAGCTCCGAGAAGATCTGACATCTTCACCCTCTCCTGGCCTCCATGGGCATCTGTTCATGTGTGCATACACTCTGAGACATATACACATATATACATAGTTTTTTTAAATAAAAGTTAAAAATAGGGACTGGAGAGATAAAGCTCAGCAGTTAAGAGCACTGACTGTCTTCCTGAGGACCCAGGTTCAATTCCCAGCACTCATATAGCAACTGGCAACTGTCTGTAATTCTAGGCCCAGGAGATTCAACACCTCTTCTGGCCTTTGTAGGCATTGATAAGTGGTGCAGTCATACCTACAACTAAAATGCCCATACATATAAAACAATACATGAGAAAAAATACTTTATATAAACATTCAAAAGGTCCTCAGCTAAAAATGCATTGTATAGGTGTATGAAAAATAATTATGCTCAAAGAATTAATAAAAATATTAATTAAAAGAAAAAGAAGACTTCAGTCCTATCTCTGGCACTTGGTAAAATTTTCAGCCTTCTTGAAACTCAATTTTCTCATGTGTTTGTGGATGTGAGGCTACTAAATAAAATTATTTTTTTCCTGAGATGCTTAGCACTGAGGCTGGCACATAGTAGGTACTCAATCTATATTCACTGTGGTTAGAAACAGATTTGGCAAATGCTTTTTAAAGATTCTTTTATTGTATGTGTGTGACTGTTTTGCCTGCATGATGCCTGTGCATGTTTGTGCAGTACCTGTGGAGGCCAGAAGAGGGCATTGGATTCCCTGGAACTGGAGTTACAGAGGGTTGTTATTTGCCTTATGGGTGCAGGGAATCCAAACCAGGTCTTCTGGCTTAACCATTGACCACCTCTCCAACCTAGGTCAATCCAAAAGCAGGAAGCTATTAGAAGAGCTGAACTAATTGTATTAGGAGCTTCTCCCATCCCTGTAAGAAAACAGAAATACTCTAAGGGAGAAGGGATTTTCTTGGCTCAGTTTTAGTCCATTGTGGTGGGAAGGCATAATGCCCGGAGTCCGTGCTGGTGGGAGCCTGTGGCATGATGTTCAGATCTGGGCAGAACAGGAAGCAGAAGCTAGACTGGCACCAGAGCTAGGCTAGAACTTTAAAGGGGTCATACCCAGTATCCTGTTTCCACCAGCTAAGCTTGCTAGGTAAAGGCCCCACAGTACCCCCAAAACAGCACCACTACCTGGACATAACATGAGCATGTGGGGGGACATTTCAGATTCAAACTATAACAGTCTTCTTTTGGTTACTGGAGGTTTATGACCATCTCATAGAGAAAAACGCATTAGGTCTAACTTCAAGAGCCCAGAGACCCTTATCAGTTCCAAATATCCTTGAAAAGCCCAGTGTCTTAGACAAACTCTTAGTTATGAACTTTCATTTAAACAAAAAAGTCACACAATTCCAGTATACAAAGCACAGAATAAACATTCCCATTCCAAAAGCGAGGGAAGGAGAACAGCAAGGAAAGACTGATCTAGAGCAAGACTCAAACCTAGTGGGAAGCCCCAGCTCCATGCCTAGCATTTGGGGCACATGCTGGCCTCATCTGGGCTCCCAAAGGTCTTAAAGAGCCCAGTTCCCATGGCCCTGCTGTTTATTGCAAACACGGCCTCTTTCTAGGCTCTGCTTCCTGCAATGTCTTGAGCTTTCTTGGGCAGTGTTCTCCATTCCCGGTACTTCATTGTCCTGTGGGCTCAATAAGATTCATTTCTGCACTTAGTCCCTCCTGACGAGAGCTTGAATGGATACAAGTTTCCTGGCCTCATTGGCTTTTCTCTGGAACATTGGCACAAGCCTCCAGTCTTCTTGACTCTTCCATTCTGCATGCTTCGAACCCAGCAAGATGCAGATGACACCCAGGTCTGCTGCCGGCTCAAGATGTAGCCAGGTCCACTTTCGCCACAGCTGCAATTGCCTGTTTGCCAGGGGAGCCTGAGAAACACTTTGCTTTGTCATCTTGTTTGAGCAGGGCAGCCTGATGCTGCATGGCCATTTCCTCTCAAAGGAGACATTCCCTCCAGGGCAATGGGGGAAGCTCACAAAACGCCCAGGGTCAATAAAAGATCTCTTTGAGGAATCCCAACCCAGAAGATCTTCCAAGGTCCATCCCCAGCTGTACTACAGGAGTAAACAGCTATTGGAGGAGGAGACTCTGGATCAAGGGAGCTACGGAGAGTGTTGCAGGATATTTTGATCACACTGTGTACAAATGTGTTGTTGTTTTATTCTGATTGTTTTAATAAAGAGCTAATGGCCAATAGCTTGGCAGGAGAGAATAGGCAGGACTTCTGGGAAGAGAGAGGAACTCAGGGTTAGAATCTAGGTGTGTGAGAGATGCCAGCAAGACATGGAGGGAGTTGGACATGCAGAATGGAGGAGAGGTAAGGAGCATAGATTGGTAGAAGTAGGTTAATTTAAGTTGTAGGAGCTAGTTGGCAACAAGCCTAAGCTAAAGGCCAAGCTTTCATAATTAATAATAGGTCTCCACATCAGTAATTTGGGGGCTAGAAGTCCAAAAAAAAGTCCAACTACATTTGGTGCCCAATGTCCAGCACTGTGTCATATCCACACAGGGACTGAGAAAGCTGAAGAAAAGTTCCAAACACAGATTGAATATGGCTTCCTGGTGATTGTGGTCTCACAATTTGGCTTGGAGCTTGCAGTGTATAGAGGCACAGCTCCTTTAAGAGGCCTTGCTATGCAGCAGAGCACTTGAATAGCAAGTTACCAGTGAGAGACTAGTTAGAAACCACTGCCACAATGCAGGCCTAGGAACTTTCCAGGACTGGTGGAAATAGACATGGCTCCAGGCCAGGGCCTGCAGAAATGGGGCTCAGCTATTAACAACCTGAAAGTTATGGAGCCAGCTGACAGTGCCCTGTGCTAAGTGGAGCTGCACAGCAGTTGCCCTAGCTATTTAAGGTTTGGCTCACATGGTCAGAGAAATACTGAAAATATGCCAAAAAAAAAAAATTTAGGTCCAGGCTGAGGAAACCTCCGAACAGATACAGTATACATAAAAATGTGCTTAGGTGCTGAAGAAAGGAAAGAAAATGGGTATAGACAGTTATAGAAAAATAGTTTAAAAATAAAGTCTTTAAAGAAAGAGTAAAGTAATATAAAAAGAATAAGCCATATAAGGATGGGAAATACACAGGGCGTCTGGATCCTGTATGGTGCTTTGTTGACATTAAATTTTTAAACACCAATGAGCAAAAAAAAAAAATGACAGCTGTTGAGAGATACTGGATTATGTAAAAAAAACTACCAAATTAAACTAGCCTATATATTTTAATAATGTCTTAACTTCAGAATGGAAGTCAGAAAATGTATTGCATTGGGGGAGAGATTATGCCTTTATTTCTACAGGAAATAAAAAGCTGTGGATTCTTTAAAAATTAATAAAGACAAGATTTGGTCTGGGAGAACTCCTGAAAATCTTGGCTATAAGCATGAAGAAGAAAACCAAGAAAAACTAGAACTACAAGACAGGTGACATGTAAGTTCATAACTCTACATGAGGACAGTTCTAAGACTGAATGAGACATGATAAATTTTGTTAGCTAGAGTCCTCATGACTTATTATTACATGCCATCCTTTCATAATGCACAGATGGAGATTTATATTATAGTTTGGTTACACAGCCCATGCCCTCTGGAGTATGAAGAAGGTGTGGCAAAGGCCAGCATTGGGCTAATTAATGCAGATCAGCAAGGTACAGGCAAGGTAACCTTTTGCCATCAGAAAATGGCTTAGGGCACCTTTTGCAAGACCTAATATTAAATTTAGTTCAATTATTCCCTGTCAATATTGGGGAAACTCATCCAAGGAGCAATTAAAAGACCAATACTTGGAATTCTATATTTATCACTAAAAGGGAATCTGGAAAATGGAGAATGGTAACAGATCTGAGAGCTATAAATTAGATGATTCAGCCAATGGGATCTTTACAGCCCAGAATTCCCTTGCTTTCTTTATTACCTAAGGGATGTCTATTATAGTAAGTGATTTAAAAAACTGCTTAAAAAAACTATACCTTTACAAGAACAGGATAATGTTCTTGCCTTCACGGTGCCTACCTATAATAATTCTCAATCTGTTAGAAGGTACCATTGGAAAATTCTCCCACAAAGAATGTTAAAAAGCCCAAATTTGTGTCAATATTTTGTATAACTGCCATTAGAAATAATATATAAATAGTTTCCTCAATCTATAATTTCCTCTATATGGATGATATCTTGTTGGTTGATTTAGATGCAGATACCCTAGAAAGTATGTTTGATTGAGTAAAGAGAATTTTGCCTTGATGGGGAATTACACATTGCTCCTGCAAAATCACAAACAGGAGATTCTATCAATTAAGTAAGTTATACGATAGGTTTACAGAAAATTCAGCCACAGAAAGTACAAATTAGTAGAAATCAATTACAAATGCTTAATGATTTTCAAAAATTGCTGGGTGATATTAACTGGCTACAGCCCAATTAATTGGATTAACTGCTCAAGAGCTAAGTAATTTATTTAAAAACTTACAAGGTAATAAGGACTTAAATAGTTAGTCCAAGAACATTATCTTCTGTGGCTGAGAGAGAATTGGTTCTGGTAGAAAAAAAAATTCAAGATACAAGTGTGGATTGCCTGGATCAAGAGCTTGATTGTATTCTAGTCATTCTACCTTCTACTCATTTTCCCACAGGAGTTCTTATGCAGAGGGAAGATAATATCTTAGATAAATGGATAGTTTTAGCACACAAATAGACTAAAAATTAAAGACCTATGTAGAAAAGTTTTCTGAATTGATTCTTAAAGGAAAATTGAGACTTCGTCAACTAGCAGGAATAGACCCAGTAGAAATTGTACCTTTTACTAATGCTGAAATTGCCTCATTATCAGCAGGAAACAAAAATTAGCAAAGATCTCATGGTAATTTTTTTGGGAGATATTAACAACAAATATCCCCAAAGCAAGAGACTTCACTTTATAGAAAGAATTAATTGGTTTCTCCTTCATATAGTGCAGTCAGAAGTTTTCCTGTGTCCTGCCTGGTCCTGCATCCACTCAGACCCAAGTAAGCACATAGAGGCTTATATCAATTTCCTGGGTCCTGCCTAGTCCTGCATCCACTCAGACCCAAGTAAGCACATAGAGGCTTATATCAATTATGAACTGGATGGTCTATGGTTCAAGCTTCTTGCTAGCTAGCTCTTATATCTTAAATTAACCCATTTCTATTAATGTATGAGTTGCCATGTGGCTATGACTTATTGATATTTTCATATCTTGCTTCTCCTACTGGCAGCTCACAGCATCTTCTTCCTCCCCTTTCTATATAGTAAAAGGAAAAACAATTTCTGGAGCCCCTACATTGTATACTAATGCAAATAAATAAGGAAAGGCAGGTTATAAGTCAGGAAAAATAAGTAAAGTGGCTCAAAGCCCCTATGATTCTGTTAAAAAATAAGAATTATATGCTATTCTCATGGTATTATTAGATTTTCCAGAACCTGGTAATATAGTTTCTGACTCTCACTATGCAGAAAGAGTTGTTTTACATATTGAAACTACTAAACTTGCTCCAGATGATTCAGAACTAACTTTATTTATTCAATTATAACAAGTAATCAGAAATAGAAATCAATATATATATATATATATATATATATATATATATGTATATATATATATATATATAACAAATTCAGATCTCATTTTGTCTACCAGGCCCTTCCACACAAGGTAATGATGAAATCAATCAGTTATTTGAAGGAAATGTGCTAGAAGCCTCAGAATTTTATAATGAACATTATGCTAATAACAAAGGGTTGAAGGGACTTTTTTCCATCACTTGGCAACAAGCAAAGGAAATTATAAGGAAGTGTCCTACTTGTTCTTTGCATAACCATACTCCATTACCTGCAGGAAGTATCCTAAAAGGTAGTCAAAGAAATAAAATTTGGCAAATGAATGTGTTTCATTTTGCAGAGTTTGGAAAATTAAAGTGTGTTCACCATAGTATAGATATATATTCAAGATTTTAATGGGCAACTGCTTTAAGTTCTGAAAAGGCCAATTTTATAATTACAATTTTATTAGAAGTTATGGTGATTATGGGAATATCTTTACAAATTAAGACTAACAATGCCTCAGCATATGTTTCTAGCAAAATGAAACAGTTCTTCACAACATGAAGCATATTACAGATATTCCACATAATCCTACTGGACAAGAGGTAATAGAGAGATGCAATTGCACTTTAAAAGATATTCTTAATAAATAGAAAGGGGAAATAAAGACTCCCAGAGATAGATTACACAGTGCTTTATTAACTTTAGAATTTTAAAATGCTGATGAAAAAGGAATCGACACTGGATAGTAGAAAAACCTGATGAATTAAATCAGCCTGCATGTTTTAAAGATGTGTTGACCTCAGAATGGAAATGCTGGATATGTGTTACATTGGGGAAGAGGTTTTGCTTTTGTTTCCACAGGATAAGAAAAACTATGAAAGCCAGCAAGACTGATAAAGTTTTGATTAGAACAGGAAAGATCTCTTGATTAGGAGAGGCAAAATTTCATCAAACAGCTTAGTCATTCAATATAAACTAATTTATAAGACTAACAAATGCCTTTAATTTGATCAGTTAAGGATAAAATATCTTTGAATGGTATTTTTTTTGAATTGCCTTATTGGCAAGAAATGAAAAAAAAATGGGGTTTCTTAAACCACATGTCTTAATTCCATATTAGAATGTTAGAATGAAATGGCTACATTACCAACACCATCTTGGACATCAGCTTTTGAGTTTTCTTCTTAAATAAAAATAATATTTCTGTTGTTTGATATTAAAAACCCAGTGGAGAGATTTAAATGTTTTAAGTAAATTCAAAGTGTTACTTGTTGTTTGAATCTTAGATGATCTTTCAATAAAAAAAACCCAGAGCCAGAGTGAAAGCTGAAAGATCAGAGAAGCAGAATAGCCAGACACTAGTTTTTACCTCTATGAAATCCTTGGCCTAAAGGGAATGAATTCCTGTTTCCTCATGCCTTATATACCTTTCTCTGCTCTGCCATATTACTTCCTGGGATTAAAGGCATATGTGCTTCCCAAGCAAAGGCATGACATTTCAAGTGCTAAGATTAAAGGTGTGTGCCACCACTGCCTGACCTCTATGTCTAATCTAGTGGCTGGCTCTGTTCTCTGATCCTCAGGCAAGTTTATTAGGATACATAATGTATCACCATAGTTACTACAGTTTAAGCTTGTTTTTTTTAATATCTAAGAGTTAGAATGATTAGGGGCTGAGATAAAATATTTGAGGAGGGCAATGATAGCCCATGCCTTTAATCAATCACAATAAAGAGAAATGGATCTCTATAAGTTAGTTGTTTTCTAAATTCTAGAGTTCCAATAAATGAGGTGATGGTTGTGTATGCCTTTAATCCCTCCACCCAGAGACAAAATTCAGATATGGCTCCTAATAGGTATGTTTGCATACTAGGGAAATCACACACATGCCATATTTATAGATTGTTATAAAACCCTCTACAGGGTTACTAAAAAGATGGGCTAAAATTTAAAATGAGCTTCCTTTGTGATTTAAAAATAAATACACCTTAACCTTAAATTTATATCTATAAAAAGAAAGGTAAATACAGGTATATTTATTCACACATTCCAAGGTATATTTAATTTCAAAATTTCAAAAAAAAATTTAAATTAAAATACAATACTTTTTCTATTGTCAAAAAACATTTAGCCTTAACAAAGGTATAACTTGCCAAAAAGGAACTTCCCAAAGTTAGGGTTGGGTCAATGTTTTGTTTTTGTCTTTCCAGGAGAATAAAAGCATCTAGCTAAGAAATCCAGAGACCACTGGACAAATGAGACATCTGAAGAAGAAGAAGAAGGACAAATCATCAAGAGAAAATGTCTCATGAAAAAGTAAATTGGCCTATTGGTATAGGCTACCTCCAACAGGGTAGAATTTCATAAATCTTCCCAATGCTTGTTTTTTTTATTTTATTTTACAACACCATTCAGTTCAACTTAATAGCCACAGATTCCCCTGTTCTCCCCCTCTCGCCCCCTCGCCCTCCCCCAGCCCACCCCCCATCCCCACCTCCTCCAGATCAAGGTCTCCCCGGAGGACCTGGATCGACCTGGTAGACTCAATCCAGGCAGGTCCAGTCCCCTCCCCCTCCCAGACCGAGCCAAGCGTCCCTGCATAAATCCCAGGATTCAAACAGCCAACTCATGCAACGAGCCCAGGACCCGGCACCAACGCACAGCTGCCTCCCAAACAGATCAAGCCAAATGACTGTCTCACCCATTCAGGGGGCCTGATCCAGTTGGGGGCCCCTCAGCCTTTGGTTCATAGATCCTGTGCTTCCATTCATTTGGTTATTTGTTCCTGTGCTTTATCCAACCTTGGCTTCAACAATTCTTGCTCATATAAACCCTCTTCTTTCTCACTAATTAGACTCCCAGTGCTCCACCAGGGGCCCAGCCGTGGATGTCTGCATCCAGATTCCTCAGTCCTTGGATGGGGTTTATGGCACAACTATCAGGGTGTCTGGCCATCCCGTCACCAGAGTAGGTCAGTTCCTGCCGTCTGTCGACCATTGCCAGAAGTCTTTTGCAGGGGTATCTTTGTAGATCGCCGTGGGCCTCCCTAGCTCTCTGCTTCCTCCCCTTCTCATGTGGTCTTCATTTACCATGGTCTCCTATTCCTTGTTCTCCCTCTCTTTTCTTGATCCAGCTAGGATCTCCCACTCTCTTTCCCTCGACCGTCGCCCTTCATTGTTCCCACTCATGACCAGGCTGTTCATGTAGATCTCATCCATTTCTCCGTGTCTTTTTTGGGGTCCCGTTTTCCAGGTAGCCTCACTGGTGATGTGAGTAGCAGTCCAGTCATCCTTGTTCCACATCTAGCAGCTTCCTATGAGTGAGTACATACCATATTTGTCTTTCTGAGTCTGGGTTACCTCACTCAGGATGATTTTTTCTAGATCCATCCATTTGCCTGCAAACCGCATGATGTCATTGTTTTTCTCTGCTGAGTAGTATTCCATTGTGTATATGTGCCACAATTTATTTATCCATTCTTCAGTTGAAGGGCATCTAGGTTGTTTCCAGGTTTTGGCTATTACAAACAATGCTGATATGAACATAGCTGAGCAAGTGCTCTTGTGGTATGATTGAGCATTTCTTGGGTATATGCTCAGGAGTGGTATAGCTGGATCTTGGGGGAGATTGATTCCCAATTTTCTAAGAAAGCGCCATATTGATTTCCAAAGTGGTTGTACAAGCTTGCATTCCCACCAGCAGTGGAGGAGAGTTCCCCTAGTTCCACATCCTCTCCAGCATAAAGTGTCTTCAGTGTTTTGATCTTAGCCACTGTGACAGGCGTAAGGTGGTATCTCAGAGTTGTTTTGATTTACATTTTCCTGATGATTAGGGATGTTGAGCAATTCCTTAAATGTCTTTCAGCCATTTGGGTTTCCTCTGTTGAGAATTCTCTGTTTAGTTCTAAAGCCCATTTCTCAATTGGACTGTTGGTTGTTTTGATGTCTAATTTCTTGAGTTCCTTATATATTCTGGATATCAGTCCTCTGTCACATGTGGGGTTGGTGAAGATCTTTTCCCATTCTGTAGGCTGTCGCTTTGCCTTGTTGACCGTATCCTTTGCTCTACCAAAGCTTCTCAGTTTCAAGAGATCCCATTGATTGATTGTTGTTTGTCTCAGTGTCTGCGCTACTGGTGTTATATTTAGGAAGTGATCTCCTATGCCAATACGTTCAAGACTACTTCCTACTTTCTCTTCTAGCAGGTTCAGAGTAGCTGGATTTATGTTGAGGTCTTTGATCCACTTGGACTTAAGTTTTGTGCATGGTGACAGATAAGGATCTATTTGCAGCCTTCTACACGTTGATATACAGTTATGCCAGCACCATTTGTTGAAGATGCTTTCTTTTTTCCATTGTACACTTTTGGCTTCTTTGTCAAAAATTATATGTCCATAGGTGTGTGGGTTAATGTCAGGGTCTTCAATTCAATTCCATTGGTCCACATGTCGGTTTTTATGCCAATACCAAGCTGTTTTTCTTACTGTAGCTCTATAGTAGAGCTTGAAGTCAGGGATTGTGATGCCTCCAGAAGTTGTTTTATTGTACAGGCTTCTTTTAGCTATCCTGGGTTTTTTGTTTTTCCATATGAAGTTGAGTATTATTCTTTCCAGGTCTGTGAAGAATTGTGTTTGTATTTTGATGAGGATTGCATTGAATCTGTAAATTGCTTTTGGTAAGATTGCCATTTTTACTATGTTAACCCTGCCTATCCATGAGCATGGGAGATCTTTCCATTTTCTGACATCTTCTTCAATTTCTTTTTTCAGGGACTTAAAGTTCTTGTCATATAGGTCCTTCACTTGCTTGGTTAGTGTTATCCCAAGGTATTTTATGTCATTTTTGGCTATTGTAAAGGGTGATGTATCTCTAATTGCCTTCTCAGCTTCTTTGTCCATTGTATATAGGAGGGCTACTGATTTTTTTGAGTTGATCTTGTATCCTGCTATGTTGCTGAAGGTGTTTATAAGCTTTATCAATTCCTGGGTGGAATCTTTGGAGTCACTCAAGTATACTATCATGTCATCTGCAAATAGGGAAAGCTTGACTTCTTCCTTTCCAATTTGAATCCCCTTAATCTCCTTATGTTGTCTTATTGCTCTGGCTAGAACTTCAAGTACTATATTGAATAAGTATGGGGAGAGTGGACAGCCTTGTCTCGTTCCTGATTTTAGTGGAATTGCTTTGAGTTTCTCTCCATTTAATTTGATGTTGACTGTTGGTTTGCTATATATTGCCTTTATTATGTTTAGGTATGTTCCCTGTATTCCTGATCGCTCCAAGACTTTTATCATAAAAGGGTGTTGGATTTTGTCAAATGCCTTTTCTGCATCTAGTGAGATGATCATGTGGTTTTTTTCTTTCAGTTTGTTTATATGGTGTATTACATTGATGGACTTTCGTATGTTGAACCACCCTTGCATCCCTGGGATGAAGCCTACTTGATCATGGTGGATAATTGTTCTGATGTGTTCTTGGAGTCTGTTTGCCAGTATTTTATTGAGTATTTTTGCATCAATGTTCATGAGGGAGATCAGTCTGTAGTTCTCTTTCTTTGTTGCATCCTTGTTTGGTTTAGGAATCAGGGTAATTGTAGCCTCATAGAAGGAGTTTGGTAATGTTCCTTCTGTTTCTATTATGTGGAACAATTTAGAGAGTATTGGTATTAACTCTTCTTTGAAGATCTGGTAGAATTCTGCGCTGAAACCATCTGGTCCTGGGCTTTTTTTGGTTGGGAGATTTTTAATGACTGTTTCTATTTCCTTAGGGGTTATTGGACTATTTAAATAGATTATCTGGTCTTGATTTAACTTAGGTATGTGGTACCTGTCCAGAAAAATGTCCATTTCTTTTAGGTTTTCCAGTTTTGTGGAGTAGAGGTTTTTGAAATATGACCTTATAATTCTCTGGATTTCCTCAATGTCTGTTGTTATATCCCCCTTTTCATTTCTGATTTTGTTAATTTGGATTCTCTCTCTCTGTCTTTTGGTTAGTTTGGATAAGGGCTTGTCTATCTTGTTTATTTTCTCAAAGAACCAACTCTTTGTTTCATTAATTTTTTGTATTATTCTCTTAGTTTCTAATTTATTAATTTCACCTCTCACTTTGATAATTTCCTGGTGTCTGTTCTTCCTGGGAAACTTTGCTTCTTCTTGTTCTAGAGCTTTCAGATGTGCTGTTAAGTCACTAGTGTGGGATTTCTCCAACTTCTTTATGTGGGCATTTAGTGCTATGAATTTCCCTCTTAACACTGCTTTCATAGTGTCCCATAAGTTTGGGTATGTGGTGTCTTCATTTTCATTGATCTCTAGGAAGTCTTTAATTTCTTTCTTTATTTCTTCCTTAACCCATTGGTGATTCAGTTGAGCATTATTCAGTTTCCATGAGATTGTAGGTTTTCTGTAGTTTTTGTTGTTGTTGAAATCTAGCTTTAAACCATGGTGGTCTGATAGAACACAGGAGGTTATTCTGATTGTTTTGTATCTGTTGAGATTTGCTTTGTGGCCAAGTATGTGGTCGATTTTAGAGAAAGTTCCATGGGGTGCTGAGAAGAAGGTATATTCTTTCTTGTTAGGATGGAATGTTCTGTAGATATCTATTAGTTTCAATTGGGTCATGACATCAGTTATGTCCTTTATTTCTCTGTTAAGTTTCGATTTGGGAGATCTGTCCAGTGGTGAAAGTGGGGTGTTGAGATCTCCCACTATTAATGTGTGGGGTTTTATATGTGGTTTAAGCTTTAGTAATGTTTCTTTTACATATGTGGGTGCCCTTGTGTTTGGGGCATATATGTTCAGAATTGAAACTTCATCTTGGTCGATCTTTCCTGTAACGAGGATGTAATGTCCTTCTTGATCTCTTTTGATTGATTTTAGTTTGAAGTCTATTTTGTTGGATATCAGGATGGCTACCCCTGCTTGTTTCTTAAGACCATTTGATTGAAAAGTCGTTTCCCAGCCTTTTATTCTTAGGTAGTGTCTGTCTTTGAATTTGAGATGTGTTTCTTGTATGCAGCAGAAAGATGGGTACTGCTTTTGTATCCATTCTGTAAGTCTGTGTCTTTTTATAGGTGAATTAAGTCCGTTGATATTAAGGGATATTAATGACCAATGATTCTTCATCCCTGTTATTTTTGGTGGTAGTGTGTGTGTACTTCTTTTCTTTGGGGTTTACTGTTGTGGCTTTATCTATTGCCTGTGTTTTCGAGTGTGTATCTGACTTCCCTCGGTTGGAATTTTCCTTCTAGTGCTTTCTGTAGGGCTGGGTTTGTGGATAGGTATTGTTTAAATCTGGCTTTGTCTTCGAATGTCTTGTTCCTTCCGTCTATGATAATTGAAAGTTTTGCTGGGAATATTAGTCTGGGCTGACATCCATGGTCTCTTAGTGTCTGCATTACATCTGTCCAGGTCCTTCTGGCTTTCAATGTCTCCATTGAGAAATTGGGTGTTATTCTGATGGGTTTACCTTTATAGGTCACTTGGCTTTTTTCCTTGGCTACTCTTAATATTCTTTCTTTATTCTGTACATTTAGTTGTTTAATTATTATGTGTCGAGGGGACTTTTTTTGGGGGTCTAGTCTGTTTGGTGTTCTATAGGCTTCTTGTATCTTCATAGGCATTTCCTTCTTTAAGTTGGGAAAGTTTTCTTCTATAATTTTGTTGAATATATTTTCTGTGCCTTTGAGTTGGTATTCTTCACCTTCTTCTATCCCTATAATTCGTAGGTTTGGTCTTTTCATGGTGTCCCAAATTTCTTGGACATTTTGGTTCATGACTTTGTTGGCTTTAGTGTTTCCTTCGACTGATGAAACTATTTCTTCTACTGTATCTTCAATGCCAGAAATCCTCTCTTCCATCTCTTGCATTCTGTTGGTTATACTTGCATCTGAAGTTCCCTCTCTTTTACTCAGGTTTTCTATTTCCAGCATTCCCTCTGTTTGTGTCTTCTTTATTTTTTCAATTTCCCTTTTCAGTTCTTGGACTGTTTCCTTTGTTTGTTTCATTGCTTTTTCATGATTTTCTTTCAGTGCTTTACTGTTTTCTTGCAGGACTTTATTGTTTTCTTCCAGGACTTTATTGTTTTCTTGGAGGGCTTTATTGTTTTCTTCTAATTTGTTTGCCCTTTCCTCTAGTTGTTTACAGCATTCTTCCAATTTTCTTGTCTTTTCCTCTACACAAGCCTCTACCTTCTTCATGAAGTTACTCATAAGGCTACTTTCTACTGCTTCTTCCAATTTTTGGTGTTTAGGTCTAGATGTTGGAGGCGGGTTAGGATCTGGTGATGCTGTATTGCTCTTCATTTTGTTGTATGTGCGTCTGCCTTGACGTCTGTCCATCTCCTTGTGGTTCCTTCTTGGTCTTATCAGTGTACTTGTTTCAGAAAGGGCTGACAGATTCAGGAAGTCTCTCTCTCTTGTCCAAAAGGGAGTTCTCTTGTCCAACTCTCATCCAGAAGGGAAGTCGGGGGCAGGATGGGAGCTGGGGGCCGGTCTCTAAGTCTCAGGAAGTGGCTGGGGTCTCGGGCAGATGGGCGTGGGGGCAGGGCACGGAGATTGCAGGGGCTGCCGGGGGGTTGGAAAAGGGGATCGATCCCTCCTGGTGGGGCTAGAAGGGGACCTGCCCGGTGGTCAGAAACCTGGGGTCTAGTTGGGCAGGTCTTCCCGGAGTGGCTGGTGCCCAGAGATGGGGTCCGGGTTGGACCCGGCTACTCACCTCTGGTCCAGAAGGGAAGTCGGGGGCAGCCCAATGCTTGTTTTTGCTGCTCTCTGTGAACACAAAAGGCAAATGATATTTTTGTGATCCAATTCAATTAAAAACCAAAGCTGGCTTTGGAGTTGGAGCATGGCTTTCTCCCTCTCTATACTCATGAATGCTTGTTAAAGGAAAATCCAAAGTCTCATGTCAGAAGAGCTATCTGGAGTGGGACAGAAGAAAACAAAAAATGAGGGACTATTTTGTTGCTACTAATCTCATAATCCTTTGGTTTTATTTTGACTCTTTAAAACTTTTCCTAAGGTATAAATATTTTCTCAATATATAGAAGATTATTATATATATATTTAAACCTTTTGTTGGGATATTAATAGTCATAAAGAGTATTAACTAATTGTAGAAATAATCTTCATCTAGTGTCCTGTATGTATTTTTGGGTGTGAGTCTGAAACAGGTAAGTAGGAACTAAGTTTGTGTATATCAGAAGTGCTTAACAGATTGTGGTCCTCTAACATTTTGGAGATCTGTTGTATATGACATTTAAAATGTTTAAGTTTTCTACAGTGAACCATGACCATTCCTAATAGTAACCTTTGAAGTCTCCAAGAAGATGACGAGGCTCTGCAATGACAGATTCACCTGGATTGTGATAATGTCACTAAGCTGACAAATACTACCCAAAGATCAGCTTTGGACTACAAAACACTCAGGACAACTTCAAAGCAGTTGGCTGAGATGGTCCAGCCTCACATGCTATTTCAGCCAGGACTTCAGTTAAGCCCTGCACTTTCCCACCACCCAGAGACTGGACAAGTGATATGGCTAGCTTTTCCAGGACTTGACCATTATCCCAATTTTCTCAGTGTCCCCTAAAGATGCCATCACCCCCAGACAACAGGAAGCAGTCTATAGAACACAATCTTCACATTCCCAAGAGGTGGGGTGGGTGGTTTTTGATCATTCAGTGGATTTTGATGTTTTTCATCATTTAGGGGGATTGGTTGCAATTTGTTATTGATCATGATCAGGGAAAAAACTATGCAAAGGAGGTTAGATTTAGGGATCTCTTTCTTTTTCCTGCCTCTATTCTGCTTTCTCTTCCAAAGGGGGATTGGTGATGAAATGAAAAAAGGGGGGTATAAGAATGATAGAATAAAAGGGTAGGTTTTTTGAACCTAATTTTAAACTAAAAAGCAACTATTAATCTCAAATATTTTACATTGGTGTGGATTTTTGTATAGTGATACAAATTTAAGGTTATTTTGGTCACAACATACTTTATATATGCTTTTACTCTTGTTTAGGTATTGTACATATGCATCTTTTAAAAAAATGTAATGTAAAGTTATAGTCCTAGAAAGATACTATTACAAACTGCTTAGGATAATTAAGAAATTCAGGTTAGTAGTTAGTCTCCTATAACACTCAAACTTGTAGTTGTGTTAGGTATGTTTTCAAAGTTCAACAGAGGTATATTTTAGATAGATACGTGGTCTTCAAATACTTCAGAGATCTACAGAATATGGCATTTAAGATGTTTTAATCATAGAAGGCTTTAAATGACAGTGAGACACATCTGCTCCTGGTAGCACCAATCTACGTCAGAGAAGATGATGGGCATCAACAAACCTCCCTATGGAGTTTGCTTCAAATGTGACAGTGCCAGCTACTGGGCAGGAAACTGCACTTGCTTGACTGCTGACAGTCTGCTGTCCAGATTGCATAGTCAGGACACAAAATGAGTCCATTTCTGAACTTTGTCAAGACAAGGCAGGCCAGTCCTTCAAAATTCCTACCTCACAGAAAAGTCTGTCAGACATTCTGGGCCTGTAGGTCAAAGATGGATGCTCCAGTGGTGCAGAGGAACCCTGGGTGGCTGTCCAGGCATCCAGATGTCTCTATCATTTCTATAGTTCTGGAAGTTGCTTTTTCTGCATTTCCTGTTTTCTCAGGTAATATTTTTATCCTTCTCAGCTCTCTGATGGGATTGAGAACCAGATAGTTACAGTTTTACCATTTTTTTGTTACCAAAGTCAAATAAGAATCTCACAAAAGAAATATAAAGTTTACAAATGTTGAGAGACATAAAAGCTTAAGTTGTTTATCTAAGAAAATACTTTAAGGTCTAAAAATGTATTTTTAGGTAATATAAGTTATGATAGAAAGTGATCTAGGTACAATTCTCTGGACTCACCAAGATAGGATAGATAATAGTTTCTCCAAAGTTGTCAAATACAAATGGACTGGATATTGTGAATGTAATTTTACCTGATAATTGTTATTGTATATAGTTGTACTGTGTTAGTTAAAACCTTTTCTTTTTATTTAGACAAAAGAGGGAAATATTGAGGGGTATTTGATCACAATGTGAACCACAAGACTATGTTAATTAAATAAATTCCACCTTGTATCAGGCAGTGGAGTCAGCAACTAGTTGACAGAAATTAGTCATAGAGAGTCAGAGGGAGTCCAGAAGATGGATCCAGACACACACAGGAAGTAGTAGGGAGGAACTTTGAGTGTGGCAGTCTTTTATTTTTTATTTTGGGGCAGCAGCAGGATGCTTTCTTGCTGGGTAGCTGGCTAAAGAGGAAGGTCAGCTAGTTGCTTCTTGTGGCCTCTCTGGCTAGCAGGTTTTCACCCCAGCATCTGATTCCTGAGTCTTTATTGGTAAATAGAATAACATAGATTTAGTTAAAAACTACATTTGGAGGCAGCAGCAAGAGGTGGTTCCAATGGGACTTCTGTGTCCTGCTGGGTCTTGGCCTGAGCAGTGGGACAGTGATTGTGAAACCTCAGTCAATAGCTGAAATAGCAGTAGATCCAGGTGCAGCTGCAGTGCTAGTGATAAAATAACATATCTGTGTGCAAAAGGACCTTGTGCTCTCTACACATGGATTCTGGGAAAGGTCATTTTATGTGGTGACGTCTTAGTTTCAGTAGAGGCTTTAAGACACTGGAGATGCCATAAATTTGGGACACTCACTAAATAAAGTTGCAGGGATAGAGTGGTGCCAATCCAAGAATGAGGCTAAGTATACCACAGTGATAGACTTAGAACATTTGATTTCACAAGACTGTTGAGCCCAAAAGATTCTATCATGAGCCCCAAATATAGGACATGTAGCTACAGGATTTTGTGTTTGTCTTGCTGGGTTTGGTCTTGCTTTGTCCAGTCTTTCCTTACTATTTTTCTGTTCTTTCCCTTTAGAATGGAAAAGCCAATTCTATGACCTTGTATATTGGAACTTTAAAAAAAAGGAGGCAGGCAGCTGCCCCTTTTCCAACTACAATAGAACATCCTGCCATCTTGTACATAATTCTGGAATGGAGTCTCAGTCTGTGGTTGTATGTCACAGCCCACCTGGAAGTCCTTGACATAGAGTGGGCCACCTATTAGGGAATCAAGAAATGTGACACACCTGAAATCTTCAGTTCTTCAGTTTTAACCCTTTCTATTTTAGACATAGGAGAGGGAGACTTCAGAGGCAAGTGGAGTGAGCCAGGGGCGCTTCTTCATTGCGGAAGCCACAGCAGATGGTAAGATGCACATTCCCAAAGGTCTCTTTAGCATTCCTGGCTCCAGAGTGGGGACCCGGAAACTGACTTAATCAGTGTACATGTTGTTTGGATGAAACACAGAGAACCAATGCCCCTGTCTACCCAACCCTAGGTATAGTTGGAGAAATTGAGGCTTGGGGTGAGTAAGGGGGATACATCAGTCAGCTGACAGAGATGGTTAAGAATTCAGGTATTTGCTGACCATCTGTGAACCCATTTGGGGGTGACTGGCTGGCCTGTGGAGATGTTTTAGGGAGTTCTTCCCCACCATATACCCCATTCAGCTACCCACTGTACCCAAGTAGGGGCTGACTGTGCAGAGACAGAGGCTTAGTTCCCTGTCAGTCAGCAGCCTGGCCACTTTTCAGGTAAGATGTGAGTCTGGAAATGATAAACACAGGCTGGGCTTGATAAGACCCAGCCAGACAGTGCCCCTAGGGAGTGGCAGGGCCAGCTCTAAGGGTTCGTTATTCTAAAGGTTGAGCTGACACTGCCAGCTGCCTCTTTCCTTTCCCCACCTGAATTCTGATACCCTTCCTGCTGTACCTGGTAATTTTGCCATCCCCCTGGATCCTGGGAATTCTGAATTTCCTTCCTGCTTCTTTTTGTTTGGGGGCACTGGAATCTTTAGGAGACCCTGGTAAAATTGGATAATGGTCAAGTTCTGAAAGAGTTAGCTGTATTATTTGTTGTCCAGTCCCTGTGCAATGGGAAAGTACAAGGCTTATCTGAAGTCCTGGCTGGAGTACTTTGTGAAGCTGGACCATCTCAGCCAGCATCCTTGAAGTTGTTCTGGATGCAGAGCTCTGAGGAAAGTTCAACAGCAGCATTCTGAGAGGCTGGATCAGCTGGGCCACCCATTTTCATTGGTGTTTGATGCCTTTGCTCTGAAAATACACAGACTTTCAAAGATAACTTACATATCTGCATTAACACAAATAAGGAATGTGTGGTGTGCACAAGTTAGTTAAAGATGATTTTTTGTTCTATGTTTGAGCTGGTAAAAGACATCTGTCACCTTTATAAGTCTGTTTAGACTGTACAAACTGTAATATAAGTCTCTGTCCATGCCATATGAAAGGATGGGATGTAATAAACAAGTCATGAGAACTCTGAAGTCAACAAGATTTATCATGTCTCATTTCATCTCAGAGCTGTTCTCATGTCAAGGGATCAGCTTACACATCATCTGTCCTGTAGTCTTTTTTGACTTCCTCCCCCATGTTTCTAGCCAAGATCCTCAGAAAATCTCCCCTGATCAAATCTGATCTCTATTACTCTGCAAGGAATCCACAGCCTTTCATTTCCCACGGAAACAAAAGCATAACCTCTCTCCCAATGCAACACATTATCTGACTTTCATTGTGAAGTTAAGACATTTTAAAAAATATATAGGTTAGTTTAATTTTGGAGTTCCCATAATCCAATGTCTCTCAGAAGTTCTTGTTTTCTGCAGGTTAGTATTTTAAAAAATTCAAAGTTAACAAGACACTGTATAGGATCTAGACTCCCTGAGTGTTTTCCATTTTTATGTGGCTTATTTTCTTTTTATTACTTTACTTTCTTTTTAAAGACTTTACTCTATTATTTTTAAACTATTTAGTTTTTTTCTATGACTGCCTATACCCATTTTTTCTTTCTTAAGCCTATGCACATTGTTAAATATACTGTAATCTGTTTAGAATTTTTTTTTTCATCTGAACCTGCTTTACTGTGTATCTGCAACCTTTTCTGTCTGCATGAGCAAATCCTTAAACTCACCATGTGGCTTAGCTCATGGCATACTGGCAGCTCAAGCATGAAGGCAACTGCTGGGAGACATGTCTCTGTACCATGGCCAGCATGAGAGGCATTGAAGACTAGGAAGCAGCTCCATTTTTGTGTGTTTAGAACCTTTTTAAAAAGCTTTCTCAGGTCTTAAGTGTATATACACAGCCAGATATTGTGTGCCATTTGTAGTGAGTCTTTCTCTGTCCTGCTTACCAGCTCCCAAATAATTCCATGGAGGTTTCTTATTAATTATGAAAGCTTAGGCTTGTTTTTTTTAGCTAGCTTTCAAAACAAATTAATCCATATTTTTTATTAATCTATGTTCTACCAGGTGGTTTTTACCTCTATTCCATTTTGTGTGTCTGACTTGTTCTGTGTCTGGCTGGCTTGTCCATCTTTCTTCTTTCCACCATCCTTTGTGCCTGGGAATCCTTCCTAGCTATTGGCCATTCAGTTTTTTTTATTAAAGCAATCACAGTGACATATCTTCTCACAGTGTAACGAAATATTCCACAACACAAATCAGTTAACACTAATAAGAAGTAGGTGAGACAGTACTCACTGAAACTTCTTCCACATTATGCCATGAAACCCATGGCAGGTTGGAGCAGCATGATGACTGGTTCTTATTGTCAGCTTACCACAACTGAGTATCACCTGATCAGTCTGTCATAAGTACCTGTTTTTATCAGATTGGCCTGTGGGAATGTCTCTGGGGGATTGTCTTGATTGTTAATTGATGTAGGAAGTGACAGCTCATGGTGAGCGGTGCAATTCCCTAAGCTGGGAGTCCTGAAGTATACAGGATGAAAAATAGCAGGCTTCCAAACAAGCAGGCGACATGGCTGCATTCCTTCTGCTCTGCTCTTGACTGTTGCCTAAGTTCCTGCCTTGACTTCCCCTCAGTGATGGACTGTAACCTATAAATGTAAACCAAAGGTTTACCCTTTCTTTCCCAATGTTGCTTTTGATTAGCATGATGTATCACAGTGATGGAAATGAAGTCTGAGCAAGCAGGGATGGATGCACAACACTTTCTGGGGCTTCACACAGAATAACTTAAGGGAAACTGTTTTCAGAGTCTAAACACTTCAGAGTTCTTTCTTGTCTCTTATCCCTATGCAAGTTCATGGCCGGGAACACTGGCATTCATGCTCTGAACAAAGGGCTGCCAGTAGCCCTCTGTGGTTAAGAAGGCCTGCCAAGTGGCTTCTAGTTTGATTTCAAACAAAGAGGAGCATTGTGATTATTGGTGCTGTTGCTCTGTGGTTGAGAGATGGGTTCTGATAGCATCCTATCATGTGCTTCCTGGTGAAGATGCTGGAACAGCCCAGAGTGTTGAGCAACTCTGTTCAAAGGCAATCCTGCTGTTCTCACCTGCAACATGCTGAACAGACAGACATTTTTGAGGACATTTATATCACTAATAATGACAGTTGGGTCTATGATGGGTTCTAAGGACCCACTATGTGTAGTATAATGTAAATTAATTCACAGATAAAAGAGAGGATGGGGGGAGAGAGAGAGAGCTCCCACAGATTCCTGTGTGCTTAAGTGTTATTAAAAGAGTATTAATTTATTACATGTGCTTCTAATGATAACACTAACAATCTAAAAGATTGTGATAATTTTACATTTTCAAATTTAATTTATTTTGTAGGTGTAGTGTATGTGTACAGAGAAGCCCATGTGCCATGGCACTCATTTGGAGATCAGAGGACAACTTACAGACTGGTTCCCTTCTTCCATTATGTGGGTTCTGAGGATTGAACTCATATAGCCAGGCTTGTTGGCAAGCACCCTTATCCACTGAGCCATCTCATGGTCCAAAGACTGTTTAGATACTGAATATCTTAAGGATAAGGATAAGGTTAAGAAAAATTTAATCAACATATGTAATTTCCTCCCCTTCCTTTCCTTCTTTCCTTCCTAGGGTCTTCCTGTGTAGCTCAGGCTGGCTTTAAATTCTTAATGGTCCTGTCTCAGCTTCCAGGGTGCTAGGTTTCAATAGTGTCACCAAGAATAGTTCAAGAAGTCTATATGTATGTATATGTATATATATACATATATATACATACATACATACACACACACACACACACACACACACACACACACACACACACATATGACTCTCTCCCGTATCTCTACCCCACAAGATGTATATTTTTGGTGCAGGAAGGTCTTTGTCTGTCTGATCTCATCCTTTGTTCTTTTCTGCTGTGTTGCTTTATACCTGCTTTGTTGTTTCCTCACTGTTTATTCCTCTAACACAGGAGGTGTCTTTCCTACCCCAGGACCTTTGCACACATCTGGATTGCTTATCCTTCCTCTACATAGCTTTATGTTGGTCTCTTGTCTCCTGAAGCCACCAGTCACTCTCAAAGTGACGGTTTCTCTGACTTCTGTATCTCAAGCATCTTTTCCTTCCCTCTCTGTGTTGTCTTTTTCTCCACTTAGCACCAGACACGCGCAATATCTATTTATTTTGTTTATAACTAAGCCAGAATGTCAGTTTTGTGAGAATAGAAGTTTTAAAATCAGTGTAGTTCACCCATGCCCCCAATACCATGCCTGGTTTACTCAATAGACTGTAATAAAATGAACTGAAGAAAGAACAAAGGAGGAATAAGGAGTGAGCTTCCCCAGCAGCAAGCTTTTGTGGACAAATATACATTACTAGGACTGAAAGTCTGTAGGGAGCTAGAAGGCCAAGTAATTCCAGAAAGACAGGAAAGCCGCAGCCTTTACAACTGCAAAGGATCTGCTGGCATTTTCAAAAGGGTGCTAGTTCCCTGGCTTACCCCAGTGATCAGATCTGTGAATACTCTGTCATCACAGAGATTTTCTCCAATGACTGCTGGAAGCAGATGCAGAGATTCACAGCCAAACACCAGGCAGAGCTATAGGAGTCCAGTCAAAGAGAGAGAAGAGGGATTCTATGAGCAAGTGCATCAGGATCATGATCAGGGGAAACCTGCAGAGATGACCAAACCAAGAAGGTGGGAACTCATGAAAGTTGGATCAGTGGCTATGGAGCCTGCATGGGACTGGACTAGGCCCTCTGCATGGCAAGATAATTGTGTAGCTTGATCTGCTTGGGGGGCCACCTGGTGGTAGGATCAGAATCTACCCCTGGTGCAAGGGTGGGCTTTTTGGAGCCCACTATCTATGATAGGACACCTCTTGCAGTCTTGAGGCAGGAGGAAGGGCTTGGACTTGCCTCTACTGGATGTGCCTCCCCATGGAAGGCCTTGCCTTCTTGTAGGGGGGAGTGGTTTGGGAGGGTGAGACTGAGGGGGGGGGACAAGGGAAGAGAGGGATCTTTGATTGGTGTATAAAATGAATGAAAAAAATTTCTTATTAAAAAAAAAGGATGCTAGTTCCCATGGAACCATTAGGGTGTTCATGCTTCATTGAACACATTTGTAAATGTATACAAACAGAAGTTGTGGTCCTGAGATGGCATTGTCTACAGTCCTCCAAAAATATTAATGCTTGTGACTACTTACCATTCACACTACACCATTTGATATCTCAAATTACAGGTAAACATTGGCCACTGTCCCCAGAATGGCTGCTATGACTAAGATGGAATTGCCCAGGGCTGGAGATTGGGACTTTAGTATAAGATGACATATCTTTGGAAAGCTACCCAGCAGTATGTACTAAAATGGTCACTCACAACCCATAACCCAAGGGCACTGTGCACATGTGGTCACCAAAGGGAGGTACTAGGAGCACCTAGAAATTGCATTTGCAGTAGTCCCAAAGTGATAGCTACCCAGGCACCCATGCCCAGGAGTCTTGATAACTATAATGGAATACTGTGTGACAAGGAAAAGCTACAAACCCTGGCTGTATACACAGTGTGGGTGAATCCCACAAACATAGTGTGGAATGAGAGAAACTACAGCAAGGGGCACGTGCTGTACCCTTCCAACTGTGGGACTCCAGGAGGCAGGAAAAATGAGCTTATGCTGTGAGGTGTCTGAGCAGGAGTTGTGAGAAGCTGAAAGGGGATCAAGGGAGACTTCCACAAGGGCCAGGGAGGCTGGTATTGTCCTGATCCTTGTTTGGATGTTGGTCCCAAGGGGAATTAGTCTACCAGGGTTGCCATCAGCAAGTGTCACAGTCTGGTGGCTACACAATAGAAATGCATTTTCCTCCTCTTCTGGAGGCAGAAGTCTGAGCTCAAGTAGTCTGAACTCAAGAAGTGGTTGGGTTGAATTGCTCCAAGCCCACCCTACTTGGCTTGCTGATGGTTGTCTTTCCCCCGAGTTGTCCCTCTATGTATATCATAATACCACCCATCTTGAGCACATGCATGAGTGTGTGTGTGAGTGTGTGTGTGCGTGTGCATGTGTGTGCGTGTGCATCTGCGTGTGCGTCTGCGTCTGTGTGCTCTGCTTGATGAAGGTATGATGGCAACTCAGGCAGAGGCTGCTGTAGCTGCAGAGCACAGGCAGTACCCCAGAGGCTACTTCTCAGGAGGCCTCAAACATCATGGCCTGCTTCCTCAGCTCTGACCATCCCCAGGCCCAACTCAGCAAGACTCATGATATCCAGTCCCTCAGGCCAGGTGCCACCCACTGTAGCAGAGATGTTTTTCTTCCTTGTGTAAGTTAAGTGGTGAGATAGGACCATGGCCTGCCAGCCCTGTATGGTCTTACACCCTCTGGCCTGGAAAACCTTGTGATTAATGTGTCCTCAGCAGTCTGAAGTATTGGGGCTAGAGTGTCTGGAAGAGACAAACAGGTAGAGTAGGCAGGGGTCCATCTGGGACTAAAACCCTCACCGTGTGACCCAGCAGCTCTCTGGGCTGCTGCCTCCCCCTGCTCTGACATTTCTCTCACTCCAGGAACTGGCACAAGGAGAGCCACACTGAGGTGGAGTGAGAGGTGACAGAAGGACCCATCTTCTTGTCTTAACACCTTCCACAGAGCAGAGACACCCCACCCCCACCCTAACTTTCCCACACAGAGACACAGGCATTTACTCACCTTTGGGCATGCAGAATCATTCAAGCATGCATGTATTTTTGTAGTTTCAGGAAGTCATACTCCTGCCTAAGTCACTGATATGCATGACTTATGATCTCACTCTCCTCAGGTCCCCAATGCACAGCCCTACCTGCTTCACCTCTGTTCTGTATTAGCAGAAGTGGCCCATCTTCCAGCAGCTTGCCCAGGTCTCTGGTACTCTGACCTGCCCCGCCCCCCTGTTCTTGGCCAATCCTTTGGACTGATCCACCTGCTACTTAAATGCCCTACTTCTCTCCCTTGTCACTCTGGAGGCAGGTGCAGGAGACCCACGAGTTTTGGGTGGCCAGAGCTGAGACCCAGGTAAGGTTCTTGTACCCCAACTCTCAAGGCAAGGAGAGTATCTAGATGAGGAAGGACTGAGTATTGGGGTCCATTCTGCCTCTGCCACTGACCTCCCAGGTCACCCTGAGGCCTCAGAGGGGTAACTTTTTTATACCATGCCTATCAAAGCAGCTAACACCATAGTTGAGGTAGACAAAATCTGGTTAGCTCAAGACTCTTGTACCCATCTCACTCATCACTGTGCATATATTTCCAGGGCACAGACACATATTTCCCTGAAATTGCTGGCGCCTGATATTGTTGGGACTAAGTTTCTTTCTCTGACAGTCAAAAATAATGATCCCATAAGTGACAAAAAGCCAGACTAACTCTGTTGAACAGACTGAAGACAGAGTTCTTCTGACAAGGAGGGGACAAAGCCTGGTGTAAGCCAAGTGCCAGCACAGGGCCTGACACTTAAATGGCATCCTTGACAACACTGTCATTGTTCAGTGGGTCCAGCGGGAACAAGGCTTCTTCTTGCTACTTCAACACAAGTACCGGCTGCTCAAAGTCATTTGCAGAACTGAGCTCAGGCTCCAGCACTGGGTGGAGAAAGCTGAGTCAGGAGCCAAGAGCTGATGATGGGGTGATTGCTAAGTTGGGTCTTTAGCAACAATAATAGCTGCATGAGCTCCACTTATCTGTCCAATTAATAGGAGGGAGGGATCATTTCCGTCTACTTCATCTACAGGGCCCCTCAGAGGGACTGAAATGCCACCGATTGCATAGCTGCTGTGCTCCTACATATGCATCCATTTGTGAAATGCAACCCTACTTGAGAGTAAAATAAGGACAAAATATGTCTTTGAGCTAACGAGATGTGGTAATGAAAACCATGATGGTATGGTAGAGGTGACCAACCTCCTCTCCTTCAAGGTGCCATGAGTGACCCCGTCTCTTTCCTTTCTCCCTCCTTTCCTCCCTCCCTTCATTCCTTTTTTCTCATCCTTCCATGTATTGAAAGTCCTGATGCCATGAATACTGAAAATAATGAGCATTTGTTGGCTACTTTGTGTATACTTAACTTACATGCTTTTCATTCCATAAACGTTTGCAGAAGACTTGAACAAAGTTTAGTCATAGGGTTCTATATGCTTTTAGTAACATATACATATGGTATTGATTATATTAAAAACTTCTGAGTAATTGCTTACAAGGTGGTTGTTTGAAATACTAGCATAAACAGACACTTAAGTGGCTCTTGACTTCATTAAGACTTGATTTCCTGAGCTGTTCAAAGGTTGACAAAGTGAGAAAAAACACAAGCATCTTGATAAAGCATAAACCTTTGTCCTCCAAGTCATTTTTTTCCCAAATGTTACTAAGAGCAAAGCAATATTCTTGAGAACGCATTGTTACTTTAGATACAGATAATTATCTACTCCAGGTTTGCACCAGTGCACTGAATCTTAACCTTAGAAAACTTAAATTCATTTTGAAATAAATACCTTTATAACAATTGAATTTAGATTTTTTTGTTATATACTTTATTCTTTATAGTTTTCTCATCAACACACCTTAATTCTTAATATTTTCTAAATATGTTAATTATATTTTTAAATTTTTATTTTATGTCATGTGCATGGGTGTTTTATCTCTCTGTGTTTATATATACTTCACATGGATAGTGCCCACAGAGGCCAGCAAAGGGTGTTAGATCCCCTGGAACCGGAGTTACGGATGGTTGGAAGCCACCATGTGGGGGCTGGGAATCAAACCCTGGTCCTCTGGAGGTGCAGCCAGTGCTCTTAACACTGAGCTGTTTCACCAGTTCTGCTAATTAGTATTTACCTCAATAATCTTAGTCTTAGGGAAGACCCAGAAAGAAAGCAATCTTATAACCCATTTCTCTATGCATTAGTAATTTATAAAAACACATTTATATACTACAAAGCAGAGCTGAACCCAGATGAAATTTATGATGAAATGGGACATGTTAAGGTCACCCATCTGCACAGGCAAGCTTGAAGATATCTTTTGTAAGCCTCTAAGTAGTCAACAACAACTTGGCTTTAAAATGTTCTGTTTTGTTCTTTATCCTTTAGCTCCATACTAACAGAGAAATCCCTGAAGAGTGAAGCTCTGGTTAAGACCTTGAGTAACAGGCAGACTTAGAAGTGGGAGGGGATGGGCAAAAGTGTAGAGGAAACAACCCCTATGTATTAACGTTATGAGGAAGGCACAAAACCATGCCCAAAATATTTATGTTACTTCATACATACATGCTTTAATTAATCATGACAAGAATAAGTTGAAAATATGCAAAAACCAAGCAGCCATATGTTTGCTACTGAGTTATTTTAAAGAATTCTAGGAGGAGGGGAAGATTTCCACCATGTTCTCTTGGGTTAGATACTCATCTTGATGGCAAGACTTGATTGTAGTGAAGTGTTTTAGATCATTGCTGTGTGATGGAAAGTCCTTCCTGAAGTGTCACAAATGGGTCAGCTAGCACCTCTTGGGAGTTACAGTCTGTGCTCCAAGCCAGGTTTGGCCACTTGTTCTTAGCAGGACAGTTAAAAGAGCCAGACATTTTACACAGAAAGAAGTGACTGAGAGACTCTAGGCTGTAGGCTGAAAAATGGATGCCCCAATGCTGCAGAAGAACTTTGGGTAACTGTCCAGGTAGCCAGCTGTCTCCGTCATTTTTGAAAGTTGCTTACAATACTCTTTCTGTTTACTTAGGTAATATTATATCCTTCTGAGGTCTTTGATGTAGTTGAAGAATAGATAGTTACAATTATAGTTTTCCTTAGTCATGATAAAAGATAAATTATATATGAAACTTTAGACTCACAAATATAGGATAGATGATAGAATATTTTCTTTAATTTTGCCAAATACAAATAGACTAGATATTGTAACTGTAATTTTTGCTTGATAACTGTTTTGTTATATGTAATTTTACTATGTTAAAGTTAAAACCTTCCTTTTTGATTAGACAGAAAAGGGGAAGTGCTGTGGAATGTCATTCTGTATGCTGTGAATGTGTGTTGCTCTGATTGATTGATAAATAAAGCTGTTTGGCCATGGTGAGGCAGAATAAGGTTAGGCAGGACATCCCAACTAGAGAGAGAGGAAAAAAAGGCAGAGCTGAGAGATGCTGCTAGCTGCTGCCAGAAGAAGCAAGATGTAAAGTACTGGTAAGCCACAAGCCATGTGGCAAAGGATAGATTTATAGAAATGGGTTAATTTAGGATGTAAGAACTAGCTAGCGAGAAGCCTGAGCCATTAGGCCATATGGCTTAAAAATAATATAAGCCTCTATGTGTTTATTTGGGTCTGAGCAGCTGTGGGACCATGGGGCCATGGGAGCCTGGTGGGACTAGAGAAAACTTACAACTACAGCCTAGTTTCATTATTTTGCTGTGTTAAAAAACTGTGGTCAAAGCAGCTTAGGAAGAAAGGGATTTATTTGGCTTATACTGCAAGCTCACAATACATCATTGAGGGAAGTCTGGGCAAGAAGTACCAATGGAGCAATGCTGTTGGCTGGCTTGCTCACTAACTTCCTTATATAGCCTACAACCACCTGCCCAGGGGTGATGCCAACCAGAGTGGACTAGGCCTCCTGCATCAATTGATAATCAAGACAACTCTCCCATAGACATGCCCACAGGCTAACCTGATAAAGACAATTACTCAATTTAGCCTTTATTCCCCAGGTGATTCTAGGCTATGTCAAGTTGACAATTAATGCTAACTGTAATGTGAAGCATGAGGCAAGGGGTATGCATAACTGAGCAGGCCTGTTCAAGATGTGGTCTGGTTGACCATTGTCTTAGATCTGTTTGTGACAGTTGATCTGGTCAAAGTTGATCTGCCACCCACGTGAAGTGATCAGACTAGTTCTCTTAAGATGATAATTTCTACTCCTTATCTTTATGGATAATTGCCCTTTCCTGGCAGGTGGATGTTTCCCTAAGACTTTTCCCTTAATTCAAAGTAACTCATGAGCCCAAGTGAGTGATGAAGTATTTTAGCAAAATCAGTGTCTAAGTGCCTGTTACAGAGGCTACCATGGCACCAAATATGTCCTCCTGGCCAGCTCTTGCTCTGCTGTGCCCACTTGCCTAGTCTGTAAGAGAAACTAATGGGATAATTGTCATGCCCTTGTCCCTCAGCTTCCTTGACATTTTAGGCTGGAGAAGCTCCACAACCAATTCTTCCCAGCATTTGCTACCATCCCAACCAAAGTCACATGTATAGGACCTTCTGAGTAGTGCCAGATGCATGCTTAACCCCACTATTCCATGCCCATCATCCTCCTGCCCAGGTGGGTGAACTCTGCTCTATTCTTTTACCCTCCAGGCTCACTGAGGCTACCTCCTCCTCCATCTGGTGCAGTTCCTCAGAGCTAGGTTTAATAGGTGTCAGTTCCAGGATAGATGAGTGTAAGACATGTGTGTCTTACAAAGTATTTTAACTAATTTTTAAATCTTGAGCAAGTTGCCAGCATACTAAACTCAAGAGCTCCAGTCCCTTCTCTTGTTCTGAGAGCTATAACCTAGACCTTGCTTCAGAGGCTGCAGACACAAAGGTGATCAAATCAATCTTGTCAAAAGGACCTGACATTTAGATAGGCAACTCCATATTTATTTGCATTAGCATATAAGTTCCTGCTTCTCCTGAAAGTGCCAAGTGAGAGCAGAATGGCCCCTTCCCCCACCAAGCAATAGAAGGGGTATGCCCTAATGCTCTCTTTCCTTCATGTGGGTGGCTTGCCATCTCCTTATGACACTTGACCATTTAATGCCATCATGGCCAAGACACTTTCTTCATGGCCTATACTTCCAAACAATATGGAATTTGAAGGGCAAACAGGGAGGGAGAGTAAAAAGGAAAGACAGAGAGAACGGAAGCCATGTCATTTTGAGGGCATAGCCACAGAATCACAATATTATTTATGTGTGCTCCATTCTCTGAGGCAATCAACAATCACCACCCCTCTAAACTTAGGAGTAGGGAACATAGCACCTGCCTGTTGGAGGAAGAAGCATCAGTGATGTTGTAAACACACACAAAGAAGGAGAAAATGACTACTGTATGACCATCTCTGAAAAGCTCAACCTACCTCAGCATCCCTCCCTCATCCTCTGGCCTAAGAAACTAAGAATGAATTCACACAATAACATCTTTTATGTCATAGCTCTGTCATTAGCCACTGAGGGACCCTGGCCAGACCACTTGGCTTTCATTTCATCTTATGGTTATTAGAAGGATTTAATTCTGCTAAGCAGTGAATAAAAAGAATTTAGCATGGGAACTAGTGTAGATTAAGTCTTCAGTAAATGGTAGCATCTGTGCCCATCCACGTCTGCCAATTCACCTGTTATAACATAGTTGGGTTGTAGGCTCAGCCTACCTGGATTTGGATTATTTTATTTTTATTTTTCGAGACAGGGTTTCTCTGTGTAGCTTTGCGCCTTTCCTGGAACTCACTTGGTAGACCAGGCTGGCCTCGAACTCACAGAGATCCGCCTGGCTCTGCCTCCCGAGTGCTGGGATTAAAGGCGTGTGCCACCACCGCCCAGCTGGATTTGGATTTTTACTCTACCACTCACAAGCTGTATGATGTTGGGCAGGCCACTTCACCTCCCATACTTCATTTCTTCCCTGAATTCTGTCTTAAAAGAACTTAATATTAATGGTCACATAACAAAAGTTGAAGGAAAAAAATTCCCTAGTTTTAACTGCTTACGCAGAGGAGCTCACTGCCTGATGGAGCCTCCCTCCACACCCAGTGCCAGGAACTTTCATGGAAAGAAAATAAGAAGCTGCTGCTTTTACAGACAGGGAAACATAGGTGTGGCTCACCCATATAGAGAGTGATAGTGAGGATCGCCCAAGACCCCAGGACTCAGGGGTCACACAGATCAGTGTTACCCAGCTCATCAACTGTTGTCTTCACAGGTGCTTGCAATGAACATGAGACTCTTGTGGACATTTCTCTTCCTTGGCTGCCTGCTTAACAAGAGCTATGTTTCATCAGAAGATTCTAGCCATGGGTCAGGTGAGCCACCCCATCCTTCTTGGAAGTTCTGTCATCTCTCCTTATATCTAACCCATCAGAGTAACAAGATCTGCCAGTGTCTCTGCAAGCTTCTGGAGGCACCGTACCCTCTCCTGGAGATGTCTGTCTCTTTCAGACCACATCTTTTCATCCAGATCACCTATTTCTTTTTTCTTTTTTTAAATTATTTTATTTTACAATATAATTTAATTCTACATATCAGCCACGGATTCCCTTGTTCTCCCCCCTCCCGCCCCCCTCCCCTCCTCTCCAGCCTACCCTCCCATTCCTACCTCCTCCAGGGCAAAGCTTCCCCTGAGGACTGAGATCCACCTGATAGACTCAGACCAGGCAGGTCCAGCCCCCTCCTCCCAGGCTGAGCCAAGCGTCCCTGCATAAGTCCCAGGTTTCAAACAACCAACTCATGCACTGAGCACAGGACCCAGTCCCACTGCCTGGATGCCTCCCAAACAGATCAAGCCAATCAACTGTCTCACCTATTCAGAGGGCCTGATCCAGTTGGGGGCCCCTCAACCATTGGTTCATAGTTCATGTGTTTCCATTCGTTTGGCTATTTGTCCCTGTGCTTTATCCAACCTTGGTCTCACCAATTCTCGCTCATATAAACCCTCCTCTTTCTCGCCCATTGGACTCCTGGAGCTCCACTCGGGGCCTGGCCGTGGATCTCTGCATCCAGTTCCCTCAGTCATTGGATGGGGTTTTTAGCACGACAATTAGGGTGTTTGGCTATCCTATCACCAGTATAGGTCAGTCCGGGATGTCTCTCGACCGTTGCCAGCAGTCTATTGTGGGGGCATCTTGTGGATTTCTGTGGGCCTCTCTAGCACTTTGCTTCTTCCTATTCTCATGTGGTCTTCATTTACCATGGTCTCCTATTCCTTGTTCTCCCTCTCTGTTCTTGATCCAGCTGGGATCTCCCACTCCCCTAAGCTCTCTTTCCCTTGACAATAAAGCCCTGGAAGAAAACAATAAAGCCCTGAAAGAAAATTATGAAAAAGCAATGAAACAGATGAAGGAAACAGTCCAGATCACCTATTTAGTGTAAACTACTTTTTCCCCATTATTGACTGTCTTAACATAGTCTTCCATATTTAGACCCACTTCCCAGGTATGTCTTTCTAGCCTTCAACTCTAATGATCTAAGTCTCATTCAACTTTGCCCTGAAGAGCAAAAGCCTAAGCTCTGGCAGCCCCAATATTGTAGGTTCAGCCACCTGCCACAATATGCTCATTAAAGACATGAACAATGGTGAGCAAGGCAGAGAGAAGAGATTTAAATGACACATTTCAAAAGGAACAGATAAAAGAGTCTGGTGACCCCCAAAGTTCATCTTTAGGGCTCTAACTTTAGAGTTCAGTAGAGTAAGACTGGGGCAAGAGGCAAGAGGTCTTGCATGATGAAGACTCAGGGTCAAGGTGTGGTCTACTTGGTCATTGTCTCTATCCTGGTTCTGCATGGTGTTCTGAAGTTGTTATTGGTGTCATCCCTCAAGGAGATTCATCTGGTTCAAACAAGACATCACTTCTGCTTTGGGGTGTGGCCTCCCACTCTTAGACAGTTATTCTCATCTGTAGGGGGGTCTGTCTTTTGAGGTTTGCTTTTCCTCAAATCCAAGATGTCTGCTAGTTTAAGACAATGACCAATCCCTGTGCCTTCAACCTTTCAGGGGAAAGAGATAAGTTAGGAGGACAGATAACTTACATGTCCAGAAAGCAGGAGTCTGAGCCAAACTCAAAGCCCAGATGCCAGGCCAGGCTTCTAGCTTGTGGGCTCAAGCGAGGCATCTATGCTTTTTAACAAAAGCAGTCCCTAAGTGCCTGTTACAAGTACACAGGCAAGAGCTCAAGCAACTGCACGCGCGCGCGCGCGCACACACACACACACACACACACACACACACACACACACACACATTGTATTCTTTTAGTTAAGTGCTGGGGATGTTAAGTTAAGGGCTTTGTGAACATTGGGCGAGTACTCATTTCTAGCACTGAGCTATATCCTCCTATTTCTAGATTTTGTCTTTAGCACCCTAGAAGGCCCAGGGTACATCTGGACTTAGAGATAGCTCTTTTCCCCTCTTATCAATATTTTTCCTAACTATATATTTTCCTTTTGGCAGATGAAGTTTCTGTTCTTTACATCAAAATTAGGCCTAGGACAAAAATCTGTCACAGGTGTGTGACTCCAGGTGAGAACTCTTCAGAGATAATGGAGTG
Organism: Peromyscus leucopus; assembly: GCF_004664715.2. Taxonomy (NCBI): domain Eukaryota; kingdom Metazoa; phylum Chordata; class Mammalia; order Rodentia; family Cricetidae; genus Peromyscus; species Peromyscus leucopus. The sequence goes on from NC_051066.1 coordinate 129,816,944, forward strand.
AGGCTGTAGACCTGGAAGGAAGGAGTTGTTTGTAAAGGGCTAGTCCTAAGACCAGAAGCTTTAAGTCTAGTGTGTGCTCCCCAAGCAGTTGTAAATAATAAATCAAGATCAGAGAAGCTGTGAGCAACCAAAGCAGTTACTTTCTCTTTTCACTATAGATGACCCAGTGTGGTCCTCATGTATCTGACTTTTCATTGCTTCCTGAGCTCAAGTGCAAGACTGAACCTTGGTTTTCCATTTGTAAGAAGCCTGGCTCCAGGGTATGGTCACAGCTGGACCTGGGTAGAAGACCTAACTTCCTGGCTCCAATGGGAGCTTGCGCCCCAGGACTCAACTCTATGTCTCTGTCTCAGCAGATGTTGAAAATGGAGATGGCGATGGGTTGAATACAGAAGTTCTGAATGGTAATGAAGGTGAATACACACACATGGAAGATGATAGTGAAAAACTGGCTTCTATAGCTGTTACTTCATCTATAAAGATCTCCGAAGTCAATCAGGACAGTGTGGATAAACTCGACCAACTCAAGATGGCTGCTTCAGACTCCCTGGACACAAGTGGCATCACCAGCCAAGTATCCTCTGGGCAACTGGGTCAAAAAAGTATAAGTAGTCCTGGTCACTATGGCCACACGTGCTAAAGAGAGTCCAGCCCTTCAGTGGTGGGTGACACGAGCTTTACAGGCAGTGGTTACCCTTATGATGCCCATCTAAGAAGTGCTTCCAGTCTGAGGTGGCAGCTCTGGTCCATCTGGGGCTGAATCATCTGGTATCAAACTGGAGTAGGGTCAACAAATGGTCATCCTGGGACTGGGTCATTTGGTGCTATAGATCAGTCTGAGCAGTTTTAACAAATGGCATGACTGGTGATAGGTCATTCTGATTGCCCTGGTAAAGGTGATGTTGGATCAGTTTTCTGGAAGGTTTGGTCAGTCTGGAGCAGGACCAATAAATGTCCACCGTGGCTTTAGGTCATCTAATGGTTTAGATGGAGAGTCAAGTGGTGGTCAGTTTGGAGCTGGGTTTTCTGGGTATTTAGTCAGTTTGCAACAGGATTAGTGAGAGGTCTATTTGAGGTTTAGTTCACCCAATAGCCATGACCAGTCTTTTTTTTTTTAGACAGGGTTTCTCTGTGTAGTTTTGATGCCTATCCTGGATCTCGCTCTGTAGACCAGGCTGGCCTCAAACTCACAGAGATCCACCTGGATCTGGAGGCTCTGCCTCCTGAGTGCTGGAATTAAAGGCATGCAACACCATCGCCTGGTGGCCATGACCAATCTTGACCATGACCATTCAGTAGTAATGGTTAGTTTGGGCTTAGGGTATCTTTTGGCTCTGGTCCCTCTGGCTCTAGGTTACATAATGATTATGTGAAATCTAAGGCAAAATCATCTTTGTGTTAGAAATTAAAGCAGGCTCATTGAAAGGTGCTGACAGGAAACTACCTTTAGATGAGTTTTATAAGGAGAGTTGCAGGCTGGCTCATCACCACAGGCAGCCATAATAAGGCTCTGATGTGGGAAAACATTTTGGAGATATCATTATGGCCATAACCAGCCATAATTTGGCCATGAAGGGAGAGAGAGCCTTTTCTTAAAAATGATAAGACAAAAGTGTTTTCTGACTCTTATGTTTCCAGGAGTGGGTGGGCAAATTCCCTACCATGTGACCTAGCCTGGCCTGTCTATGTTCCAGAGTCTGGAAGATATTGATAAAAGTAGGGCGAGAGGGGGAGAACAGGGGAATCTGTGGCTATTATGTTGAACTGAATGGTGTTGGAAAATAATAAAAAAAAGTTAATAATCAAAAAAAAAAGTAAAGTTACAATTCAAGATTGTCTTTGATAGATATCAGGGGGCGTGGGCAGGCTCACAGCTATGGGAGGAAGAGAGCTGCATGTGTAAGAGGTTCAGTGTACTCTCTGATGACCTCTGTCTGGAGAGAGCTGTAACCTACCACCTTAGATCAAGGCTTGGTGTCCCTAACTGCCATGGTCTCACTGGGGAAGTATCGCCTGAAGGTCTTGTTCACATGGGGACTCCAGTGGATTATGGGGCTGCCTCCATCAGTTCATCACAATTCATGTGATGGCATCATAAGAGAGCTGGCAACCTCCTTAACCAACAGCTGTCAACACCTGTTCTCAACCAGGACATCCTGAGCCAGGAAGGGCTCCTGAGCCCTATTATCCTCAACAACCAGAAACTAGCCAAGGATAGAGAAGAGCTACTGATGCTTCTCCTGGGTGGCAGTCTATCATTTGGTATCAGAAATGACCTCCTGGAGGCAGCAGGGATCAAGGCTGTGGAAGGCCTGATCTGCAAGGGCTCCCTGGGTGGCCTTTGTGGTCATGGGAGTCTCTCTGGCATGAATAATGTTCTGAAGAACATGAATTCTGGGCAACTCAATAACTGGTGAGTTTGAGTTCTTTAGCAATAAAATAATTCTATAAAGCATTGATCAGAGAAGGTTCCAGGTACTTGAGAGACATTGGTCTGACTCTCTTTAAAAAGTTGGCACTGAGAAATCACCACCTCCTCTTCCAAAGCTTCAGTCACAGCCTAGTGTTTCTCTAACATAGTCTATCCCTTAGGTTTATGTGGGCTTCTCTGAGCTCTGCTATATTATAAATTACACCAGGAAAACATATTGCAGATGTTCTGACCACTTATCCCCTAGTTATCATCTGTCCCCCAGTGAGTAAAAGAACCCTTTTGTTCCAAGCTAATCCCATAGTTACCAGCTGAGGCTTTCAATATGGTATCTGCATTTTCACTTGCTATCTTAATCAACTGTAAAGTCAGTTACTAGCTTATGCTTTCCTGGTCTAGGATTTGTAGAAATGGGACTCAGAATAGAAATCAAGGTTAGGGAGGGACAGGCATGGGGCAGAAGGAAGGGAAGCCACTACTGAGTGGAGAGCCAAGGAGACCAGGAAATTGACTTTTTCACATTGCCATACTCTTCCTTTTCTGTAGGCTCAATGTCACCCAATTTGATATTGTCCGGTTGTCATGGAATGTCTTTGCTTCATCTCGTCTCGAACTTAAACTTCAGACCAAGTTGACTATCAACTTTTCAGGGTGAGCAATATGAGGAATGTTATGGTTTGAATCTGAACTGTCCTCTGTGGGTTCATTCTTTGAACTCTGGTGTTGTTTTGGGGTGCTGTGGAGCCTTTAGGAAGCAGAGCCTTGGATGGCTGAAGTGTCACTCGAAGCAGGCCTTGGAAGATCATAGCCTGTTTTTAAGCTCCAGCTGCCTCAGCTTCCTTCTCCGCCATGATGTGAGCAGGTGCCCTCCACCATATGATCCCATTGCCATGTCTTCCCTAGCAGAAAAACTGAAATGTCTCTGAAACTGTGAGATCTAAATAACCATTTATTTAAGCTGTTTCTGTTGGGCACTTGATTATAGTGGTGCAAAACAACTAATATCGTGAGAGAAGCAAGCGGAGGAAATTCCTAGAGATAGTGAGTGGTTTTATTGGTGGTGGGTGGTTTCCTTTCTTTCAACAGACAAGATGGCTTTGGCTTTTCTTAGCCTTTCCCCAAGATCTTGATACTGTCTGAATAAGGACACAATTTCTTGGGATGGCAGTGACGGCAGGACAGGAATGGAAGTCAAGCTTTTTGCTTCTCTGCCACATTCTGAGGCTGTGTGGAAACAATCTTGGGGAGAACATTAAAATGCAAAAGAAAACAGCCTCCAATCCTACAACAGAGAGGCAGTGGCCTTTAAGATCTCAGCTGGTGTCTTTTCAGTTCTTCTACCACAACCCTTCTGAAAGGTAATAAATGCTCCATGCTACATGTACACTGTGGGACTTGTGAGCTATCCTGTGGATGAACAGGAGGACTGTTCACCATACCACTCTTTTAAATAACTCTGTGATTGATACAAGGGATGAATCTGCCAGTTCTCTGATTATTAGAAAGTCTCATGAGCACAATTCATAGCTTGTCATCTATTTATTTATTTATTTGTTTGTTTGTTTGCTTGCTTGCTATGCTGGGTGTTGAACCCAGGACCTCACATTTACCAGGCAGGCATTCAATTACTGAGCTACATCACCACCCTGTAATTTATAGCCTTTGATAAACATTTCAAAAGTATGTTACAGAGACCTGGCAATGGTGATAAGACCTAACATTCTTGAGTACTTCACAGAGTCCAGGTTCCGGGCAGCAGTTCCTTTGAGTGCTCTTCTCAATCCTTACTGTAGGGTTCTAAGGGAACCTCAGAGAAATTCAATCAGATTACACATGAAGACAGGGAGAGAGCTCAGTTGGAAAAGTGCCCATGACACAAGCTTGATGATATGAGTTCAGATCTGCTTCAGGATCTGTACCTGTCACCAAAGTGCTGGTAAGGACAGAGATAGAGGGATCCCTGAAGCTTATTGGCTGGTGGGCCTATCCAAATAGATGAGCTTCAGGCACATACCATCACACATACATACACACCATCACACACATACATCATCACAACGCACCACACATTCAATCACACACACATACACCATCACATACACCATCTTTTTCTCTTTCTCTCTCTCACACACATCATCACCGTCATACAAACACACCATCACACATACATACCATTACACATGCATACACACCATTACACACAGACCACACACACACATACATTGCACATGGGTGGTTGTGAGTACACATATAACTCCAGGAGGAGATACTAATACTGGTGATGTGCATGAGTTCAGCAGAGCTCCAGGTGGACAGGGCAGGGGGCAGCTTTTCACTACCACTTTTTAATCTTTGAGTCTTGAGCTATGAATAAGCATTACCTATCCCCATAAACTACTTTATATATACATATAATAAAAGAAATTAGAAGTATATAAAGGAAAACAGGAATACCCTTTGAAGTATATGTATCAGTTACCTGTGAGTTTTGCAACTCTGGAGAAAGGTATCCTGACTACTTGGGAAGTCAGGCAACACCTTGAGCTGCTAAGACTGCTCTGACAGCTGGAGCTGTGATGAGACAGCTCAGCCCTAGAGGTATCCCAGATACCTTGAGCTGCTTAGGACAGCTCTGCCCTGGGAAGGGAAGGAATTCTGACTGCTTGGGAGAGTCAGGATTGGAGCTGCTAGGACAGCTCAGTATGGGAAGGGTATCCTGATCATTCAGGAGTTAGGCTATACCTGGTGTGGTGGGGGATGGTCTCCCCGCAGGATATAGCAATCCTGCTCCTCTCTTGGAAAGCTGCTACAGCTGAGCTTTGCTCAGTCTCCACTTAAGGGGGCTTCCTAGCAGAGCTCTGCTTCTTCTCTGGCCTAAGATGTTGCTTCTTTTGCTTCACTCTGCAAAAAGGAGAAACCACTGCAGAAATGTAGAAATCTCCTCTGGCTCTGGAGAAAAGTTGTTACTTTTTCAGCTCCCCCTTGCTCTGTCCACTGAGGGACGTCTTAGCAAGGTTCTTCTCTGCACCAGTGAATGAAGATTTTTCACACCCAAAACTCTTTTGAGAAAGAGATTTATTTGGGAATGAGGAGTCCAGGAGAGTAGCTGCCTCTACCAGTGTGGAGAGAACAGCCCACAACTGACCAGGCAGGGCAGTTTATATAGGATGTCTTGGGGGCAGAATCAACCAGGGATTGGTTAGATTTTTTTTCTGCCCAGGGATTGGTCAGTTTTGTGGGCTAGGAGCAGAGATGGCCCTGATTTCAGAGCCAAACTGTGTTTCTTTCACTGGCCTTTCTTGGCTTTTTGATACTAATTCTAAGGCTAGGGCATATTTCTTTTACTGACTCTGATTCTAGGGACCAAGAGTGTTTCTTTGGTACTGGTTTCAGAGTCAGGGCATGTTTCCTTGGTTATGGGTTTGGGGATAAAGTGTTCCTTTCTCTGGCTCAGGTCCCAAACCCAGGCTGTGTTTCCTTTCCTGGTTGTGGGCTCCAGGACCAGGGTGCTACTTTCCTGCTCTGTGATTGGTTGGTTTCACAGGTCAGTTGGCTGGGGCAGAGATAGCTCTGATCTCACTGAGTTTCTTTGGCCAGGGCCTTTTCCCTACATTACCTCTCACCCACAAGTACCTATACCTGTTTGCAAGTTACAAGTTATAGTGAAACTTTTAGAGTGTTTCCAGACATGCATGCAGCATCTAACAGCCCTCTCCCATGCACCCAGGATGCTCTCATTTCTCAGTGGCTCTACAGTGGATGTGGACATTGTGATCCCCTTGGGTTTGCAACAGATTGAGACTGGCCAAGTCTCATTTTCTGTGAAGAGCTGCAAGGCAATATTCAGTGGGATCCAAGTGAATACAGGGTAGGTACAAACCCAGGAAAACTGGAAACCACCAAACAGGGCATGGTGTGGGATGGTGTTATGCACAGAATAGTTACCAATTTCCCTGGGATCTGACCAAGATTGTCGGCAAACTACGCCACTAGTGTTCTCTATTTTTAATGCCCTCCTTCCAGTCAAGTTTTTGTCTCAAGGAACTTGAAATCACAAGCAGAAGGGGATGGATGCCTTTGGGCCAGAAGCACCCACTTATGAAGAATATTGGGTGCTCCTTTTTCCAAGCTCTCATGGAGAGATCTTGGGTAGGAGCTTTGTAGCATCACTTTCATGCTAGCCTGCCATCTCTTGATGTGCCTGTATAAGCTCTTTAGGGAAGAAATTGCCTTATATTCATCATTCATTTATCCAGCACATATTGAGCTAATAGATACTGTTCCTGGAGACACACTGGGGAACAAGTCCATGGGAGATATGTGAGTGAAAATGAAGGGGGAATGAATGGAAAGCTGATTGGATGAGAAGTAGATGGACAGACGGATGGATGGATGGATGGATGGATGGATGGGTAGAAGGAAAATAAGTGAGTGCAAACATGCACAGATGGATGGGCATGGATTCAGGGATGGATTAAAGAAAGAGTAGAAAAATGGCATATTAAAAAGACATTAATGGTCTACCTGAGATGTCTAGCTAGGTTCACTGGGCAGGTCTGAAATGCATACTTGCTTAATTTAACACAGTGGTTCCCAATCTTCCTAATGCTTTGACCTTTTAATACAGTTTCTCATGTTGTGGTGACCTCTAACCATAAAATTATTTTCATTACTACTTCACAACTATAATTTTGCTACTGTTATGAATCATAATGTAAATATCTGATATACATGATATCTGATATATGACCCCTGTGAAAGGGTAGTTCAACCACCAAAGGGGTCACAGCACACAGATTGAGAACCACTGATTTGACAACAGAGACATAATCATTATTCAGATTATATAGCAGAGTACTTCAAAGCCCTTGGTGATAATGATTACTGCTAATGATTCCTTTTCCCTCCTCAGCATGTTCTCCACAATGATGGAATCGATGATGAAATGGTCCTTGAATATGTCCTTGAACAACATAGTAAGTCTGACAACATGGCCCTGACAGATCCTGAACATGAGCTGTGGAGTAGGCTCTGTAGCTAGCGGTGAGAGAGGGCCAGCCCATTTCAGTAGAGGACAGCTTCATCCCTGAGCTGTGCAGAGTCTCTTTCTGGCCCCTTTTCAAGGCCCCTGCTTCTGAAGAGGGCATAGAGAAAAAGACAGTGGTTGAGGGATGACTGTAGCAGGCAGCTTAGGCCTGTGTAAGAGGGAGATTGTGACAGGTTTATGGTAGACTTTCTCCATCTTATGTGAAAGTCTTATCCTGCAAAGCATCTTAGATTACAAAGGATTCAGCATGTATATACTGGAAGGTACATACAAGTACCCTTTTAGCAAGGCCTCTGATTCTTTGTATTGCAGTTGTGCCCAGTGGTCAGATTCTGGTTCTACATCATCAACCAACAGTTGACCATTCTGAAAAGTAAGTAAAGCTGTTGCCTGCACATTGCTTTGTTGTATCGACTGCTGCAGTAGCCACCATACCTACTCCTATACAGCTACCAGAGAGACCTTTCTGAGTCAAAACTCAGATCCCCCATTTCCTGGGGTATCAACTGCAGACCTCAGGGCATGTTGTCAAGGTCTTTCTCGAAGCTAAGTGCCCAGTGTTCTCCCATTTTCCTTTAGTGGAGTACCTGAGCCACCTCCTTCACAAGGTTTGGGGACATAATGGCTAAGTTCTGCAGGACTTCCCCCTCCATCTATCTATGCCTGAAATATCCCTTCATCCTCCAGTGTAATCACCATGTTTGGTCATCTCAAAGCCTTTGAAACTTTCTCTCAGCAGAGGTCCCTCCTCAGGACCCCTATATCCTTTGGGTGCACCCTATGACCACTCAGTGAATTGCGTGAAATGTCTACTTCCTGGCTGTCTCTTCCAGTACCCTGGAGCTCCTTGAGGGGGACTCAGTTGCATTTGCCTTTCCATTTGTCTCACAGCCCAGATTGGGTACAGAGTAAACATTTTCAAAAAAAAAAAAACCTCTACTGGTGTGTGAAATGGAAAGGGAAGGAGGGGATGTGGTAGACATGAGTGAGTGAGAAAGCAGACATGTGGAATGAGTGATAGGAAGCAGTGGGAAGACGATGGAGGAGTGATGGCCACTTAGAAGGAGGACAGAGTGGGGTTGAGGTGGATAGTGGAAGGCAGAAGGAGTGATAAAGGGATATGGAAGACAGACAAATGGGAATGGAGGGAAAAAGGAAACACACATAAAAGAATTTGAGGAAAGGAGGAAGGAAGGCCCGATGGACAAAGAGTGATGGTGTTGCAGTGTGCATGTGTGATATATCGATGATGAATAAGTGATGAATGGAAAGAAGGGTCGGTTAGCAGATGTGTAGGAAGACAAGAGGAGGTGAGATAGACTGTGGCCAAGTCAAGGGAAAAAGTAAGCTACTGAGATGGATAAAGGGGGAGGGAAAATGGGCAGATGATGGAAAAGGGAGTGGAAGGAAGATGGCAAGTTCTGTAAGATGGAAGAAAGGAGTCTGGTGGGCCTGGAAAAGTAGAGGTCTATTTTGTAGGAGAGGCGGGTTGCCATTACCAGGCTGAGAGCACCCACGACACTTCCTGGATGATGGTGGGGTTCTGTGGCCTCAGTGTGTACTCAACAGTTGGGGAATCATCTTTCTTCTAGACACACCTGCTTGTGACAGGAATGAACAAGAGAGTTTTATGAGCCTCTGTTTCCATTAGTTGAATGTCTCCCATCTTCTATGTTCTTTTCATTGTTTCCTGTCTCTTTCTCCCCATCAGATATTGCCTCACTGAAGATGTTGGGGGACAACAACTTGCCTAGTACCCCACAGCCCATTTTGTTCCAACGGTCTTATCACATGGACTTTAAGGTATGAATAGCCAACTCCTCTTAAGGACTCAGAGGAGCCAGGTCTCTGCACTTGAGGTCTTCTTGGCTGGGATATGTGTCCAAGCTGTATCACCAAGAGAGCCAGAATGAGCTTTGATTTTGAATGACTATGTAGCCACAAGCACCATGCCCTCACCTCTGAACCCCAGTTTTCTTGTGTCAGGTAGGGGTGATTTTCATAGCCATACACAGTTATCACTGCACATCTCTTCTAGGATACATGTGTCCCTATGACCTGGAGTTGGTGTCTTCTATTCAAGGGGATAGCAGAGTTTAACTGGCAAGTTTTACAATGTCTTACTGGTCCATTAAGTAATGCATACTTGAATTGATGGTGTTCAGTACTGTGAATATGATCAGGTGAGGAAAGGGCCTGGCATACATAGAGAAGAGCAGGGACTCAAAACACCATTGGCTTATTCTATTTTGCCCTTGATTTAAAAAGACTACCAACCAAGTTTATTGCTTAGTATCTTCATACACAACCTTCAGGGTGCTGGGGCAGTCATCCTGGTGGCCTTGGCTATATCCTCCCCACCCCAGCTCATTCCAAGCTGGGACATGGCCAGGAGCTTGGGGTAGTTCCTGGATCCTTTCACAAGGTGGAGTCTTGGGGTCAACAGTCCACTGCCTGTCAGCCCTCAGCTGTCCAAGGGCAGGGTCTGGATTCCGGAAGTTAGGAACAGTGTTGTAACAGTTCAGTGTTTGACCTGGGCAAAGCCATTCCCATCTCCAAGCCTCCTTTTCTTGTCTCTTATCTTCATGTTGCAAAGTTGGTATCAGGTTTACATGGAACACAGAGCCTGACACACAATAGGTATACACTTGCTGAGTTTTTTTTTTAAATTTTGTTTTCTTTTTCCAGAACAAAAACTTCCCAGCCTCTTTCATCAATTGGCTGATTAAAGGTAAGTTTTCTTTATCATATCCATCCCAGAATCCTCCAATCTTATCTTCCAATTCAGTGTTGAACATCCTATGGGAAGGATACTGAAAACAGATATAAAATCATGGAGCCATAGAACCAATGCCTGGATCAACCTTACTGAAGCTGGGTTCCTGGAAAGTCAACTCTACAGTATTACTGTGGGATTCCTGAGATAGCCCATTCTAGAGGGGTTAGGTTATAAGTGGGTCTCTAGGACAGTTCACTTATCTATGTTAAAAAGAAATTCTTGGAGTTGTCTAGTCCTAGGTATTTGGTGCCTTGAGAAAAGTTTCTGAGTTATCTTATACTTCAGGCATTAAGGTTTCTATGATTGTAGGATATCCTCTGCAGTGACCAATGTTACACTGAGGTTCCTGAGATAGCCCACTCTACAGCAATTATAATTACAATGACATTCCTATTCAAGGTGATTCTTGTTATAGAGGGATTCCTGAAGTATTTTTTTCCATAGTGGTAAGTGCTAGAATGGAGTTTCTGGGATAGTTCATTTCACAGAACAGAAAGAACCTGAGCTGGGCATTAGGGATAGGCTTAAATCCAAGTTCAGCCAATATGCTAGTTACTTTTCTTAATGCTGTGACCAAATACCTGAGAAGAAGCAACTAAAGGAAGGAAGGATATATTTTGGTTTGAGGGTACCATCCATTATGGTGGGGGAAGGCACACAGCAAGAGCATGGGGTCACATGTGTCTGTAAGCAGGAAGCATAGGCGAATGCTGGTGTTCTCTTACTTTGTCCTGAAGAAGTCTTGGATCCTAGCCTGTGGAATGATGCATGGCACACTCGGGGTGGGTCTTCGTATCTCCATGAAATCAACATACAAACTATGTACTCGATAGGCCCAGAGGTGGCTCTAGACTCTGTCATGTTGATGATCGGTATTAATCATCACAGCTACCAACTCCCTGTGTCCCTCCCATGTGTTCCATTTTCCCTCTTTCTGGCCTTCTGTTCTCATCTGTTCAGAACCCTCAGTCTCTGACAACTTTTATCTAATTGAGAGTATTGGGACATTGAGATGGGAACAAGATTAGAGAGCAGAGGAGTCTCCAGAAAAATCCAAGCTGTGACAAGTCTTCCTAATGATGGCTACTGTCTTCTGAGGGCTCAAGTCCCTTACTTATATCTTCTCATCTCCTTGGTGTGAGGTACACCATTGCCTGTAGGATATTGATGGGACCAATCAGGACCATCATAAGGATGCTAAAACAACCGAGTGTCTCCGTGGAACTCTCCGACTCCAGCTTAGGTGGCTCTGGCCTTGATCTCATCTCCAGTGTTTATCCACAGCCACCCTTACTGGTCCTTTCTCTAGAGCATGGGTGTTTGCTCATCAAAGCTGACCAGTGGAAAGCATCCACAGACTATGTCAGCTTGGGCTGCTTCAGGAAGACCCATCTGTAAGAACCAACCAAAGGCATGTGCTTGAGAAGGGATAGGACAGTGAATGGCCTTTCAGTTCAGACAGTGGGGCAGGACTTACAGTCCTGACAACTGTTGGGACCATCTGAAACTGATGCTGGATCCATCAAGGCAAGTGTCATTCCAGTAAGATTTGTCAACCAATAGGTGCACCCCATGTTTGAAACAAATGCTGGGGGAAATGCCACATGGACCCCTGACACTGAACCCCAATTAGCTGTGTCTCTGCACATATTTCTCTTGTGTGAGAAATATGCTCCCAAGCCATTTTCTCTGTATATAAGGTTCACTTTGGGGTCTGCCTAGTGCCAAGTAGAAGGCCAAAATAATGTGTGTGTCTTAGTCATTCTTCCTATTGTTGTGATAAAACATCCAGACAAATGTAAATTAAGGGAGAAAGGGCTTATTGAGGCTCCAACATAGCAATGATCTTCTATCATGATGGGAAGTCACAGAAGCAACAGCCTGTCTCAGTACATCCACTCTCAAGAAGCAGGGTAGTGAATACATGCTGGTGCTTGGCTAGCCTTTTTTTTTTGTAGCCCAGGGAATGGTACCACCCATAGGTGTGTGTGTGTGTGTGTGTGTGTGTGTGTGTGTGTGTGTTGGGTCCTCTCATCTCAGTTAACAATCAAGACAACCCCTACAGGCATGACTAGACTGGGTGGTCGTAAATTCTGCTGAGTTGACAGTTAACACTATCAGAACACTTTTTGAATTCCAGGAGGTTAAAAGTCCTGACTTTAGAGGCTAAAGAGGCCATTATGAGTAGGCCTATGGTCCTATACTGTTGAAGCCCGAGAATAAGGATAGCACCTGCCTCACTGGGTGACTATGAGAATATTCAGGACAAATCTAAGTTCAGAACTTGGGCAGTGCAGCAAACTGCCTCCAGAGCCAGATTGTCTAACCCACCAGGAAGGGAAGGATGGAGGAAAGACGAGAAAGGGGAACCTCAGAGGCTGAGAGGGGACCCTTGGGGGCTGTGAGACCATGCACCTTTCTCCTACCCTTACTGACAGGCCCTGAATGAGCAGAGACTGGACAGTTTGTGCATTTGGGCTGCCTCTTTTCCTGACCAGGAAGAAAGAGTGCCTGGCCCAGGCAAGGCACCAGGCCTGTGCTGGACTGGCCAGGGCTGGTCAGTTCCCAGATAGGCCACTAGGGGGAAGCCATGATACTGCTAATATGTTTCTCAGTAGGCTGGAGTCAGAATTCCTAGTTTCCAATCCCAGTTCTTCAGAGAGTAGAATATTTAACCTCTCTGTGCTTCATTCTTTCCACTAAGGACTAATAATAGAAGTAATTCATTCACTTTTACTCTCTCCAGCCAGATCATTTTTTATGAGCATATATTGATTGTAAAAAGTGGAGGTTTCATAATGGCATCCCCATTCAGGTGCTTTGACCATATTACCCTCCATCACCATACACACACACACACACACACACACACACACACACACACACACACTTTTGAACAGATTAAATATTATTAAGAATAATTTATCATGGGATAACAGAAAATTTAAAAGTGTTTGCATAGTAAGGGAAGAGATCGCCAGAGTGAAGAGACAACAGACAGGATGGGAGAGAATCTCTACCAGCTATGCCTCCAACAGAGGATTAATGTCGAGCACGTAGAAAGAACTAAAAAATTAATCCTCCCCCCCCTGAAAATTTTCAATCACTAAATGAAAATTATCGAACGAGCAGTTCTCTAAAGAAGAAATACAGAGGAGCTCCTTTAGGGAGGACCTGGTACCTTTTTACAGAGTGGCTGCTGAGAAGACTCCTGTACTCAGCTGAGAAAAGCGACCACGTTAGTTGAATGGTGTGGAGCAGATGGTTCAGTGGGGCCGTGGAAGATTGAGAGGAGTGGTCCACTTAGCAAATTGATGGGAGACAGGGATTGCCAACAAGGCTGATAAGTTTCCAATTTGATGGGCAGCCAGATAGTGAGATGGACACACCTGCACAGTCAAAAGTGAAAGAGGAGGAGGAGGAAGAAGAGGAGGAGGAGGACAAGGCCTGTAGTAAGCAGGAGGTGTCTGCTAACAAGCGAAACTACCACCTCATTCCAATACGTTCTCAATTAGAAATGATGGTCAGCTCTACACTGTTCTCACCACTACAGGACAGTTTCTTTCCCTGTCTTATTGTTTTGTCCTACTTCCCTCCCCTTTTATTGGATAGAAAGTAACTGATCTTTGTACAAATCATATTGTTCTTAAAAAAAAACAAAACTAAATGGCCAGTCTTCTGTTTCTGTTGACATTAAATGAGATGTAATGGAGAAGTTCTGGTTCTGAGAACCCCTTTTGTAATTAGTGGCACACCCCTTCAGCTTGTAGCCTTTAGATTCCAATAAGTTGTTTTGTTCTCATTGTCTCAACAATAACAAGACCCAACAGCATAATAACCCTTGCATTCTTTGATTGGAGAACTTTAGTGTGTTTTATTTAATACTGTAAAAGGACAATTTTATAGCTTTTGTTGTACACAGCTGTACAACACAATACCACCATACACAGCTGTTACATGTGGGGCATTGCATCTTTAAGTAGGGGTAAAGTACTCTATAAAAATGAGTCTTAGATAGTTTTCCCTTCAGATCAAGTGTCTTGTTTAAACATTTTTTTATTTTGTTTAAAATGGAGGAAAAATTAGTACAATGGCCAACAAATATTTGGAGGAAATTGTTTAGTATACTTAGCTGTCAGAGTAATATTCAAATCAAAACTACACCAAGGCTGCAACACACTCCAGTCAGATGGCTATAGAGATGTAATGCAAGGGGAACTCTCCCTCCTTATATATGTGCAGCCACCATGGAGATCAGTATGAAGGGTCCTCAGAAAACTGAAGACAGAGCTGGGCAGGGTGGCACACACCTTTAATCCCAGCACTGGGGAGCCAGAGGCAGGTGGATCTCTGAGGTTGAGGCCAGCCTGGTCTACAGAGTAAGTTTCAGGACAGCTAGGGCTACACAGAGAAACCCTGTCTTGAAAAAAAGCAAAGCAAAGCAAAGCAAAGCAAAGCAAAGCAAAGCAAAGCAAACCAAACCAAACCAAACCAAACCAAACCAAAATAAAAAACTGAAGATAGGACTCCTGTATGACCCATCTGTTCACTCCTAGATACATACCTGGAGGAAGCTAAGCCAGCACACCTCACAGATACCTGGTCAGCCATATCCATTGCTACACTATTCACAACAGCCAGGATGTGGAACCAGTCTGGGTGTCCATAATAGATGAGTGGATAATTATCCTTTGAGCTGAATAAAATTCTGTTGTGTATATGTCCCATATTTTGTTTATTCATTTTTCTTTGTCAGGTGTCCATCCAGGAGTCACATGATAGTTGTATTTTTGGTCTCCTGAAGACACTCTACAGTGATTCCCTTAGTTTACACTTCCGCCAGCTGTACTTCTCTCCCTACCCACATCCTTGTTGATATTGTTTTTCTTGATGACATCCTTTCTGACTGAGGTGGGATGTAACCTCAGTGTAAGGAAGTATAACTTCTTTTCCAAGTATTTCTTGGTCATTTGTGTTTCTCCTTTTGAAAACTGTCTGTTCCTGACATGTGCTCTTGTATTGATTAGATGTTTCTTTGGTCCTTGAGTTCTTGTGCATTCTAAATGTTGACCCCTGTCAAAGATTCTCTCCTGTCCTGTGGGCTGTCCCCTCCCTCTCGTGACTATTTCCTTTGTGTTGCAGAAACTTGACTTCATGGAATCCCATTTGACAGTTTCCACTCTTGTGCCCTGAGCTACTGGAATGGTTTCCAGAGAGTCCTGGCCTATGCCTATATCTTCCTCTGGCAGTTTCAGAGTTTCATTTCTTACATTTAAATCTTTGATCCACTTTGGACAGATTTTGGAGCAGGCTGGAAGATAAGGATCTAGTTCATTCCTCTACATGTGGATACCTAGTTTTACTCAGCATCACTTATTAAGGATTTTTAATTTTAATTTTTTATTTTACTTATTTTTAAATAATGCGCTGTCAAACATGAGGCGACTGTGCCGTGTGGCTTTGTTTCTTTGTCATCTATTCTATCCCAGTGGTCTACATTTCTGGTTTTATGTCAGTATCATGGTGTTTTTGTTACTATGGTTCTGTCCTGTAGTTTGAGGTCAGGTACTGTGATACCTCCAGCTTTTTTACTCAGGATTGCTTTGGCCATGAGTCATTTTATTAAGTGCTTAGAGCTGCCCCAGCAGGTAGCTGTTACTATTTTTAGATTACAAATCTGGAAACTAAGGCTCAGAGGGATTAACTGTTCTGTTATTTCCACACAGACAAAAGGAAGGATAACTGAGGCTCAAGCCCAGGTCTTCTTCAGAAGTCAGAAGCTGGAGGAAGCGTGAAGGATGCCCTGTTGTGTCCTAGTAGAGTGTGTAACCAAAAGTTTTCTCCTCGCCCACCGGTACCCAGATAACCAGTCAGAGGCTTTTGCTTCGGTTCCCCCACAGTACCTCAATGGCTTGGGTATAAAGTAGGACTCCTTTATCATTCTCTGGCTCTCTGACTCTGCCCTGAGGGAAATGCACTGTGGCAGCCCAGAGACCACACCCTGCACTGAAGAGGCAACCTAAGTCTCTGGAGTCTCCCCACCTGCACAAAGCCGCCAGAGCTTTTCTTTTGAGGAAAGCAGAGTCATGCTTGGTCAGCAGATGACAACATTGGTTTTTCCAAACTTCTCTTGTCAGCGCTCTCTTTGTAAGTGACTGCCGACACCTCGCTGGCCTGAGGGAGACTCCTGAAGCCAGACAACTGGGCGAGGACAGAGAAGGGGCAAGTGGAGTCAGCCTCAAGGTCTCCAAGCCCAGACATGAAGGCTCAAGTGGAAGTCAAGGCCTGCAGCACAGCCAGCACGCAGGGATCTTCCAGGAGAGGCTCCTGGGAACCGCTCTACCATGACATATTTTCTTCCTGCAGGTCACACTTGACGAGACTTTGCTCAGGCGCATCTGTCATGGTGTCCTGCACATTTTAATAAAGTGTCACGCTGTGAACAGAAAGTCAAACAAAGCAAGTCCCCTCCCCGGTGTGCTGCTGCTAAGGAATATAGCAGGAATAGGCTCAAGTGTCTCTCAGTTCAGGAAGAATAAAGGTCACCCTGGACTTGTGCCCTCCAGCTTCCTCCTATCTCTGTTCCCAGTCCAGCCAAGCTCCCTGCTAAGCCTTGACCACCCACACAAACTACAGCTTTGGCCAGAGGCCCCGAGGTGGGGAGAGACTAGTGGTACAGGAGAAAAATGCTTGTTTTGGGCACACCTGCTTCTTCACCTGTGGTTCCCACTGTCACTCCCGCAGACAGGCCCCAGTGAGTCTTCCATGGACAGCACATAGAGGGGAGCAGTAGACGGGAATACCCACACCCTGGCTGTTTTACCCCTAGCCCTGTTCTCTGCTATTCATCCTCTCCTCTGCCCTCCTGCCACAGATTTCTCTGCAGGAACAATTTCTTCATATTGAACCACAAGTGTTTTCCTCACCCTGGCTGCTATGTTTAGTTTATAGTTCAGCATGCCACACTCTTATAGGGATGGTGGGAATGAGTTATAGAAGGCTACAAGGGATACCAGAGGACAGATGTCTGCTTTCTGCTGTGGTCACTAAGTTACTGGTGGCCATCTCTGTCATCCCCTTGGGCAAAGTCAGCGTGAAGTCAGGGCGGAAGAAACCAGAGCCCAGTCACAGAGAAAACACGGTCCTGAAGATTTCCTTTGAGTGCCTGGAACCAATAATATTTCATGGGCCCTCTTTAGTCCTTAAGTCATTTGAGGTTGTATCTTCTACTTTACAAGTAACCCAAGGAGCCTGACAAATGCAAACATATTCCAGTTCATTCTGCATAAGTTGTAGTAGGAAATGAGAGAGGAGTGACAGGCAGGGGTAGGCGTGTGTGTGTGTGTGTGTGTGTGTGTGTGTGTGTGTGTGTGTGTGTGTGTGTATAGCAGAGAGTTAGGTGGCTACAAATGAGGTACTCTAAAGGACAGAGAGGATTTGCAGGTGTGACATGTGACATCCTTAGGCCTTGCTCTGGTGCTGGGAGGAACTGATGCAGAAAGAGTGAGAGGCCATTTCCTGGAGGATGTCACTGTGGAGAAGGTCTTCAAACTTGTTCTCTCCTCCATGAGAAGGGATTGCCAGGGTACCTGCTGCTTGCCTCTCTGAGGACGAACACATGCTCTCTGTAGATGGAACAGAAGCCTTGGGATGGATGAATGAAGGTTCACAGGAGGGAGGGTTCTAAGTCTCATCTCCAGTTCCCATCCATCCAGTCAGCTCATTCAGTTTATTCAACAACTTTCTCTTTCCACCTTTAACAAGTGTTGTGTTTATTGGGTCTTACCAGAAGTCAGCCCCAGGCTGATGGCTGTGGACATAAAAGAGCAGAATGAGGGTCCTCAGCCTGAAGGAGTCTCAGGATGGCAGAAGAGAGAGACCAGCATACATTCCTTCAACCAACTATGTCTTGAAAAAGAAATATATTTGTAGGCAGAGCTTTTTCATTGGGATGGTGATTAGCTCTGTTCCTCCAGCCACTTTCCAAATAACCACTCAGAGACTTATTATTAATTATAAATGCTTTGCCAATAGCTCAGGCTTTTTACTAGTTAACTCTTACAACTTAAATTAACCCATTTATATTAATCTACATTCTGTCACATGGCATTACCTCTCTTTCATCTTACACTTCCTGTTTCCTTTCTGTGTCTGGCTGGTGAATCCTCTGATTCTGCCCTTCTTTCAGACATTCTCTCTGTACTGAAAATCCTGCCTAGCCATTGGCCAATCAGCTTCTTATTAACAATGAGAGCAATACAGTTTCACAGATTATTCCAACAGCATTTCCCCCTTTTTGTCTAAATAAAATGAAGGTCTTAACTTTAACATAGTAAAATTACACACAACAAAAACAATTATCAAGTAAGAATTACAGTTACAATATCCAGTCTATTTGTATTTGGCAAATTTAAAGAAAATATTCTATTATTATCTTATCTTTGTGAGTCTAAAGTTTTATACCTAATTTACCTTTTTATCAGAACTACAGAAAACTTCTGGTCCAATTATTTAGTCTTTAACTTCATTAAAGACCCCAGAAGGGTGTAATGTTACCTAATGACAGGGACATCTGGCTGCCTGGACAGTCACCTGAGGTTCTTCTGTAACATTGGGGCATCTACTTTGGCCTATAGGCCTAGTATACATGACAGACATTTTTGAGAAGCAGGGAATTTTGAGGGACTGTTTTCCCTTGTCTTGGCAAAATTTGGCAGTCACTTTCTTTTTGCATCCTGCTGGTCCAGTTTGGACAGTATAGTGTCAGCAATTGATGCAAGAGCAGTTTCTTTGCCAAAATGGATAGCCTTTGCCATAAAGACAGCAACCTCCATATGGAATTTCTTTGATGCTCATCATCCTCTTTTGAAGCAAATTGGTGCTGTCAGGAGCAGACATGTCTCACTGTCATGAAAACCCTTAAGTTATTAAACATATTAATGCCATATTCTGTCAGTCTTTGAAGTATTTAAAGACTATCTATCTATCTATCTATCTATCTATCTATCTATCATCTAAATATATCTTCTTAACCTTGAAAACACACCTAATATGACTATAAGCTTATTATAGGTGACTGACTACTAACTGCATTTCTTAATTATATATTACATTTTTAAATGAGCTGCATAAGCACAATACCCCAAACAAGAGTAGAAACATACATACAGTATAACAAAATTAGCTTTATACCAAAATCCATACCAATGTAAAATTTTTTGAGACTAATAGTTGTTTTTTGGATTAAAGTAGATTCATTAATCTACCCTTTTATTTCATCATTTCTATATTATAATCCCCTTTTTCTTTAGAAAGATATATTTGCATTCAACTCCTTTGTTTAGTCTTTTTTGACTAAAACCAATAATAATTTGTAACCAATCACCCTTAAATATTAATAAATATCCATAACCCATCTTTTGGGAATGTGGATGCCATTCTCTAGACTATTTCCTGTTGATTGGGGGCACTGACATCTTTTGGGAGCCATGAGAATATTCAGGATAATGGTTAAGTCTTGGCTGGAGTAGTTTGTGAGGCTGGACCATCTCAGCCAGCAGCGTTGAAGCTGTTCTGGATGCAGAACTCAAAGGAAATTGCAACAAAGCATTTTGAGATGCTGGATCACTGGCCATTTGTTTTCACTGGTGTCTGTCCACCTTGCTCTGAAAATACATAAACTTTTAAAGGTAACATACATATCTCTATTAGTACAAGTATAGACTGTGTGTTGTACACAAGTTAGCCAAAGATGATTATTTTGTTTTATGTTTGAGCAGGTAAAACATATATTATGTGTTTTGTAGTTTTTATTTTTAAAGTTTATACCTTTATGCATGTAGTCAGGATATCAGGGGGTTTTCCTCAATTGAACATGATCATCTTTAACCTAGAATGAATCTACAGCCTCTCATTTCCTGTGGAAATAAAAGCATAATCTCTCTTCCAGAGCAACACACCTTTTGACTTCCATTTTGAAGTCAAGATATTTTAAAAATATATAGATTGGTTTAATCTAGCAGTTTCCATAATCCAATGTTTCTTAGAAGTTATTGCTTGTTTGTTAGCAGTCAAAAAAATTAAAAACAACACAATAACATATATTATCCAGATTTCTGTGTATTTTCAATCTTTATGTGGCTTATTATATATATAGTATTATTATTATAGCATTATATGTTATATATATATATATTTCTTTTTTAAGGACTTTGTTATTTTTAAACTATTTTTTATCTATGTCTGTCTCTATCCTTTCTCTTTTCCCTTTCAAGCCTATATATATATATATATATATATATATATATATATATATATATATTTCAAGCCTATGTGTTATATATATATATATATATATATATATATATATATATATTAAACACATTGTAACCCATTTAGAGTTTTTCCGTCTGGATTTGTCTTTACTGATCATCTGTATTTTTTTTGATTGCATGAGATGAATCTTAAACTGCCATGTCAGTCACTGCCAGTGTAGCTTAGCTTAGTGCATGGTGGGTGGTGGCTGGCAGCTGGCTTCTCCTGCAGGCAGCTGCTGGGAAATGTGTCTCAGTACTGTGGCTGGCATGAGAGACACAAAACTAGGAAGCCATGTTTGGCTCCATTTTTTTTATGTTAAGAACCTTTTAAAGCTTTTGCAGGTTTTATGTGGATGTAGGTGACAGATGTTTGGGCACCATATGTAGGTGGAGTGTAGATGGAGAGTTTTCTCTCCAGCTCCTGCCAAGTCCCAGCAGTATGACAGCCCACTTATAAAATAAACACGCAGACGCTTATATTATTTAAACTGTTTGGCCTAATGGCTCAGGCTTCTAGCTATCTAGTTCTTACATCTTAAATTAATCCATATCTATATATCTATATCTCGCCACATGGCTCATGGCTTACTGGCATCTTCACATGCTGCTTGTCATGGTGGCAGCTGGCTGTGTCTCCCTCTGCCTTCCTGTTCTCTCAATTCTCCTCTCTGTTAGTCCCGCCTATACTTCCTGCCTGTCCACTGGTCAATCAGTGTTTTATTTATTGACCAATCAGAGCAATACATTTGACATACAGACCATCCCACAGCAGTGGAGTTTTTGTTGGGACTACTGGCTCCAAAATAAAAGCCCATTTATTAATTATAAATGATCAGCCAATAGCTCAGGCTTGTTACTAGCTAATTCTTACAACTTAAATTTACCCATTTATATTAATCTACATTCTGCCCTGTGGTGTTGCCTCTCTTTCATCTTGTACCTCCTGTTTCCTCTCTGTGTCTGGCTGGTGATTCCTCTGACTCTGCCCTTCTTCTTCCCAGCATTCTTTCTGCCCCCCCCCAAATCCTGCCTAGCCTTTGGCCAACCAGCTTCTTATTAACAATGAGAGCAATACATTTTCACAATGTACAGAAGGATCATTTCACAGGATATATTTTATCACATATATTATATATGAGATAGCTAAAATTAACTCATGTGGCATTTTTCCCTTTGGGATCCCTGCAAGTGCCATAGCTGGCAGAGCAACAATCTGTGTGAGCCAAGAAATAAATCTGGTTCCATGTGGTTTAGTTAGTTGGTATTGGTTCAAACTTCTAGAGTCTGACCACAGGCAGTTTATTTTTGACATATTTAAGAACAGTGCAACTTTGAAATAAAGATTTCTCATGACAATTGTCACAATAAAGCTTAAGGCATGATTACATTGAAACTCCTTTGCAAATTACATATGATGTTTTCCACAAGAAAATTGACTGAGAGATAGTGCTCAGGATAAATATATAGGGAGGAAGGATCTGGGATAAGCATAATACTAAACTCTTTTGCAAAGTGCACGAGACTTCTTTCATAAGAATGGGTTCTATTGACTGAGAAACAATGCTCTGGAGACTGAGAAGAGTCTGGGATAAATGTAATATGTGGAGATTTGGGTGAAGCCTGCCCCTACATGTAGCAAAGATCACCAGGTTTTAAACTATACCCATTCCCAGCTTTCTGAGAACAAACAGGTATAAATCTGTTAAAGAGAAAAGACTATGTGTTTAACACATCTGGTTTCTCTAGTGCCATGAGTGTGAGGAAATTTTTTCCTATACAACTCCCACCTGGAATGGAACCCAGTTACCCCCTGTCTTCCATGGTACATTACATATCTAGACCTATTCATCCCAAAGACCTGGAACTTTGTTTCCTAATCTCCATTTCTGATTCCTACATCCCGACCTCTGCCCTGGTATCTGCCCATTTTCTTCTCTGCCCTGGTGACTACCATTTTGTTCTCTGTATATTTGAGTGCTGTCATATTTAGATCTTACCTGTATGCAAGGTCACACAGCATTTTTCTTTCTGTCTGGCTGTTTGCCTCTACACAATGACCCTTCACCATCATTGAGCTCCTCCTCCATGAAGACACGGTGCTAGATAGGCTAGGGAGCTTTTCTTCAGTGATGAGTTAACTAGTAGGACACATGGAATGTCCTAAAAGGCCCTCATTAAGGAATGAGAACTTAGAGTCTTCATCAATGACTCCAACACAATACTCAGCATAAAGTAGAAGCTGACATACAGTTATCAAAAGGATCAGGGGTTCAAGTGCAGGACGCTTTGGAATGAACAAATGGAGGAAGGAACAGACAGATGCATAAAGGCTGGTCCAGCACCCCAGGAAGGACCAGTGAAAACAAAAAAGATATTACAGGACAAAACCTTGAGTCAAGTGCATGGAGGAGTGCAACCAACTGGCCATGGCTAGGGGTCACCCACCCTATCCTCCCTGTGGGAGCAGCTAAGCAGTCAGCCATGGGTAATAAGCTGGTAGGACCCCATGGAAGACATGGAGAGGCCAAAGATGGTAGAGGTTCAACCTTTAGTATCTGCACTCTCAGGACACAGCTGTTCCCACTACCATTGTCTCTTATTCAATTTCTCCTTCCTCTTTGTCATTCTCTCTTCTTCCTCTTCTTCATTTTCATAACTCTTCTCTCTTTTTCTTCTTTCCTCCCTCACACCCTCCCTGTCATTCTTTCCTTCCCTCTAAGTTGGTGAAAGTTTCTCTCCCACCTGCCTGTTCCCAAATACCTGGCAGCTGCTTCTTAAATAATTGATTCTGAGGCTTAATATTATTTGGAAATGCTTAGCTGGTAGCTCAGGCTTATTACTAACTAGCTCTTACATTTAAATTAACCCATAATTCTTAACTATGTTTATCCACTGGCTTGGTACCTTTTCTCAAAATGGCATTCTCATCTTGCTTCCTCTGCATTTGGTTGGCAACCCGTTTCTGCCTTACCTCTTCCCAGAATTCTCCTTAGTCTGGTTGTCCCACCTACACTTCCTGCCAATCAGCGTTTTATTAAATCAACAAGTGTACAAGAGCATTATCCCACAGCATTTCCCTGTTTTTTCTTTTCACAACAAAAACCCTGAATCTAATCTCCTTTGTTTAGCTTTTTTTCCTGACCATTATTTATAACAATTTGTAACCAACATTTTAAACAAAGACAAAAATCCATAATACATTTTTTTTGGGAATGTGGGCATAGTTTTTATTCTACTTCCTGTGGATTGGGGGTACTGGTAATCTTTGGGGGACCCTGAGAAAATTTAGGATTATGGTCAAGTCCCCTTCCCTTCCTCTCCATCTTATCACCTTGCCGTTCTTTTCGTTCACCCTTCTTTCCTCCTACAAACACTCGTCCCCAGCTGTAGCTCAGGAACCAGCTCTAGAGACAAAGATGGGAAAAGCAGACACCCAGACAGCCAGCAGCTCAGAGGACCCAGACCCACCTAAGAAGTCTTTCTAGGTCCACTTTCTGGTTTCTTTGAAAGCTTTCACCAAATGCTCAAGGAACAATCCACAGCACAAGAAGAATCAAATCCTGGTTTAGAGTGGGCAAGACCCTTGGTTAGTTCCCCTTTTTTCCAAGCCAAGGCCTGAAGGACTCTGTGTAACTCATATTCAAGACCAGGGCTTAGAGCAATGTTTTGGGTTTGGTTTTTAAGATTTATTTCTTTTATGTGTAAGTGTCTTTGCTTGCATGAGTTTATGTGCACCATGTGTGTGAAGTTCCCTGAGGAGATCAGAGGAGAGTTTGATATCCCTGGGACAGGAAGTTACAGACAATTGTGAGCTACATTATGGGTCCTGGGAATCAAACTCTGGTCCTTTGCAAACCAGTAAAGGCTCTTTACTGCTGAGCCAACTCTCCAGCCCCAAGGGGCAGTGTTTTATGTATACAAATAATATTTCACCATGAGAGTGTCAGCATTGCTGAAAGTGAAATGAAAATCTTTAGACTCTAAGATTATAGAGTTTAACTAATTGCTACTTTTAGCTGTGATAAAATTGCATGTCCTTGAATTTTTGTTTTTTACTTTTGTTTTTCTTATGTGTAAAGACTTCCCTGCTGGTGGTTCCAATGTGAGAACTGGGGTAAAGTGGATGAATTCTCTTTTTGTCTCTCTGTCTCTGCCTCTCTGTCTCTCTATCTCTCTGCCTCCCTGTCTGTCTGTCTCTCCCTCATTCCTAAAAAACATTGCAGCTGGGTTGTAGCTCAGCAATGGAGAACTTGCAAAAGTGCAAAAGATATTGCATTGGTGAGTGGTGTTTCAGATTAGTGTATTCTGTCCTGTGAGGAGGGTCTGGGGGCTGTTTGGTCCTTGTGGGTAAGGGAAGTCTAGGGAGCAGAGCCCCTAAGCTGTGTGACCCCAGTTCCACTGCTTGGCCTCTCTGGTCTCAGTAGCCTTTTACAAATAGGGAGCTGAGTTGTGTTTGGAAACAAATACCAGCTCATTGCTTAAGTGCTGGGGTCAGTGGGGTCAGGAAGTTGCCATGACTGGGATTAGCAGTCATGTCAGGGATAAGAACTCTTAGTCTGGGACAGATAATCCTTAATACCTCACTGAATATTTTCAATGAGAAATTCATCCCATGACCATTATGGGCCCAGCATTTATCCCCAACAGAAAAGTACTTTACATTCTAGGAGACTTCCTGTACACAGAGAGGGATGTGCTTTCCCAGGTGATGCAGAGAAGCCAGCACAGATCTGGGATGGCCTCTGACAGCCTGGCCTCTCCCCAACAAGAGCTCATTATGTGTGCTATGTGATGTAATCACAGACATTACTGTCAGCTGTGTGTGAGGACAGTGCTATGTAATGTAACTGCAGACATTACTGTGGGCTGTGTGCACAGCCTGCCCAGTGTGAGGACAGTGCTGTGTAATGTAACTTCAGACATTACTGTGGGCTGTGTGCACAGCCTGCCCACTGTGAGGACAGTGCTGTGTAATGTAACTGCAGACATTACTGTCCCCGTGTGCACAGCCTGCCTAGTGTGAGGACAGTGCTGTGTAATGTAACTGCAGACATGACTGTGGGCCGTGTGCACAGCCTGCCCAGTGTGAGGACATTCACATGTGTTTCCCACCTGTTTTCTCGCACGTGGATAGCAGGGAGGTGAGGTGCAGTTTCCAGTACACTTCACAGAGAAGGAAGGAGCTCCACCCCAGGTCATGCAGCCAGCATTGGGAAGAGTGAGGATTTGAACCCAGGTCTTCCTAGTCCCAGTGACAGGCTCTGACCTGACCCCTTGAAGTACCCTCACCACCTTCATGATGCCCCAAGCACTTCCAGGCCCATCATGCCAGCACCATCTAGGTACAAGTTGTTAGTTGACTTATTTAGCAGCTGGGGCAACTAGGACAGACCCAGCACCAGGCCTGAGGCCACCACCTCCAACTCCAACACCCCCAGACTGGTCCTGGGATGTGAAAACCCCTCTTAACAAGATTTCAGCATGGCCCTTTTCTTCTGTGTCTATAGCTGGGAACAGGGTTTTCGTGGGTTTGTGGAACATGGTGGCAGGCAGCCAGGAAGAAGGTTTGCATACAGAAGCAAGCCTTGGCAAAGCCACAGCAGAGATCTGACTGCCTGAACTATCAGAATCACAAGGCCATAATATCCTTTGCTATTGTCTTCACTGTGAGGGCTGTCTGCCATTTCAAAGCCCAGCTCCCACCTGTTTCTGTGCTATTCTGGCTTGACATGGACTCTGGGCTTGATAGTGAACTCACACAATGGGGCCTGTGGAAAACAGGATGTACAAACCTAGGGACAGTCCTGCCCTGCCAACTGACTGGGGCCTGATGTAGGTGGGAGGACCCAGGCACTGGATTTTTACCCTTGTGTGACCTGGACACCTGTAGGCCTCTCAGAAACCTGTTTCTTCCACTGGAAAATGAGTCTTCAAACCTGCGTTTTGATGACTAGCTGGCTCAATAAAGAAGTGTATCTAGCAGTCTTTTGTGGGGGTATCTTTGTGGATTTCTGTGGGCCTCTTTAGCACTTTGTTTCTTCCTTTTCTCATGTGGTCTTCTTCATTTACCATGGTCTCCTATTCCTTGTTCTCCTTCTCTGTTCTTGATCCAGGTGGGATCTCCCGCTCTCTTTCCCTCGACCCTTGCCCTTCATTGCTCCCACTCATGTCCAGGCTGTTCATGTAGATCTCATCCATTTCTCCATCATTGGGCGATCCTCGTGTCTTTCTTGGGGTCCTGTTTTCCAGGTAGCCTCACTGGTGATGTGAGTAGCAGTCCAGTCATCCTTGTTCCACATCTAGTATCCTCCTATAAGTGAGTACATACCATATTTGTCTTTCTGAGTCTGGGTTACCTCACTCAGGATGATTTTTTTCTAGATTCATCCATTTGCCTGCAAACCTCATGGTGTCATTGTTTTTCTCTGCTGAGTAGTATTCCTTGTGTATATGTGCCACAATTTATTTATCCATTCTTCAGTTGAAGGGCATCTAGGTTGTTTCCAGGTTTTGGCTATTACAAACAATGCTGATATAAACATAGCTGAGCAAGTGTTCTTGTGGTATGAATGAGCATTTCTTGGGTATATGTCCAAGAGTGGTATAGCTGGATCTTGTGGGAGATTGATTCCCAATTTTCTAAGAAAGCGCCATATTGATTTCCAAAGTCAGCCGGGACTGAGGAATCTGGATGCAGACATCCACAGCTAGGCCTCCAGGTGGAGCGCTGGGAGTCTAATTAGCGAGAAAGAGGAGGGTTTATATGAGCGAGAATTGTTGAAACCAAGGTTGGATAAAGCACAGGGACAAATAACCTGCATAAGCTCCAAGGTTCAAACAGCCAACTCATGCAATGAGCACAGGACCCAGTACCACTGCCTAGATACCTCCCAAACAGATCAAGCCAATCAACTGTCTCACCTATTCAGAGGGCCTGATCCAGTTGGGGG
The DNA here is from genome assembly GCF_004664715.2 of Peromyscus leucopus. Lineage (NCBI taxonomy): Eukaryota > Metazoa > Chordata > Mammalia > Rodentia > Cricetidae > Peromyscus > Peromyscus leucopus. The sequence continues at coordinate 129,844,467 of NC_051066.1, forward strand.
CCCCTCAGCCTTTGGTTCATAGTTCATGTGTTTTCATTTGTTTGGCTATTTGTCCCTGTGCTTTATTCAACCTTGGTTTGAACAATTCTCGCTCATATAAACCCTCCTGGAGAGATGGCTCAGCCGTTAAAGGCTAGGCTCACAACCCAGCACTTACTGAATGGACCCCTTGTTGGCAGCCTCAGGTTCCACAACATGGAGCCTTAGTCTTGGCACAAAGTCTGTCATTGCCACTCAAGCATTCTGGGTGACCTTTTGGGTTAGAATAACTTGGCTAACCTTAGGTATTTTCTTTGGAGTCTCCTTGGAACATCCTGGAAACGGGACTTGCATCTCATCCTGTCATTACAATATAAGGGCCGCTGTCACCTCCAGCATCCCTGTAGAGAAGCAAGCATTTCCTGTGCATCCTTCTCCAACCTGTGAGTATGAGTTCCCTTAGAGTGACCCCTACCAGGGGTTTCAGGAGACTTTGGGGCAAGAGGCAGATGAAAGGTGCTGTTTGTGTTAGGGAAGTTTGGACTCTAACAAATTTGAAGACATAGATGATATTATGTCAGACTAATGACAACCTAGGTTCATGTGGGTTCCATTGAGTGTTCTGATTTGGTCTCAGTGTATGGACAAAGGCTTCTTACTGGCATCTAGGCTTAACAGTGACACAAGCCATAGCTATTTCCCTAAGGCAGTGATGCCCTAAGCTTGGTGGAGTCATGGTAGTGGGATCCTCAATCTGGTCTCTGGGAAGGGACCTGGAGTTGGCTTCATGGAAGGTGTGAAGTTTCACTGAATCTACAGAACAGATTTAGGTTGCAAAGCGAAGAGGAAATATATTTCAAGCAGAGAAGGCAGCAAGCATAGAGGACCTGAGCTTATAAAACATATCCTAGAGTCAGCTTGTCTTTCCAAGCTCTGTCCCTCCATTCCCTGACTGTGTCTCATAAGTTTCTTTACCTTCCCCATCTTGCCTGCCCATTTTCTTAAGTTATAATTGTATTTAATTATGTTTATGATTTTTAAATTTACCATACAAATTAGTGGGTTTGCTGTGGCATTTCCCTACATCCTTAGTTCCTCTCCCTCTCCCTCCCCTGCTGTCCTTCCCCATCCCCCCTTGCTAATGGCTTCCTCCTTTTTACTTCCAAGTCACATGCATTCCTTGCTCTCTCTTTCCTCATCTTTTCTTCCCTTAATATTTTTTCTTCTACTCTCATGATTTCCTTGGTTTATGACCTCATACACATTCAACACATTCATATATATATATATATATACAAATTGGAATCTCATTTGCACTTGGAAGAAACTAGGGTATTTTATCTTTCTGAATCTGGTTAATTTTGCTTAGCACAATGGTTTCAGTTCTATCTGATGTAGAATATGATTTCAAGGTGTGTTACTTTTGCTTATGCTCTGGAACATTTGTTTAATGATGCAACGATGTGTTTGATTAAATAAAATTCACCTGCAGTCAGGAGGCTGAGTCAGCAACTAGCTGACAGGAAGTGGTAGGGAGGAGCCAGGTGAGAAAGAGTTTATACAGAGGGCGAGGAGCTGCACAGGGGGTTTTTGGAGGTCACGAGCAAGGGGAGGAGGTGAGCTACTTGCTATTCAGCCTCTGAAGAGCAGATTTCTACCTTAACCTTTGAGTCTTGGAGGTTCTTTGGAGGGACAGAGGTTTAATTAAGTTCTCTTTGTAGCATTTCCCTCCATCTCCAGCCCTTGAGGTCTCACCGCCGCTGGTAGCCTCGGAGTTGCAGTTGCTGCTTCAGACAGCCGTGGCTTAAAAGGCAGCAGCCATTTAAATAAAGGACAACATCTATCTATTTCCTGAAATGTCATGACTTCATTTTTTTGTTAAGACAGAATAAAATTCCTCATTTTCTTTATCCACTCCTGAGGGTGGGCATCCCTGCTGGCTCCTTTTCTTACCTATTGTGAACAGGTATTGTGTAGGAAGGTCAAGTGTGAGAGTGACAGGCATTCACTGTGGGTTCTTTCCTCTTCTTCCTCCTGTGACCATCCAGGTGTCAGGACCAACGATGTTCCAACTTGGGAGCCTTGTTGTCTTCTGCGGCCTGCTCATCGGGACCTCAGAATCTCTTCTGGGTAATGTTGTCAGTGCTGTGGATAATTTGAACGTTCCAAATTCTGTGTCTGGAGGTGAGTCAATATGGGTCCCACCTGCTTGTTGGTCCCAGGAGTAATCTTAATAAACACTATGACTGCAATAGCAGAGGCTGCTGGGAGGGAACAGTGTTGTCCTCTATGGGCAGCTTACTGAGAAATGTGCAGTCATTCAATTCCTGTCTCATTTACTTATCATTTTAGAAATAAATAGTACCAACATTATATCCTAATAGAGTCTTGCCAATATATGTACAGGATAAATTTATCAAAGTGAGATTTCAAAATTTTAAGTAATATGAATATCTTAAATAATGGTGTCTATCCCACTTTCTCTAGTAGTATGTGGGAGTGTGTCCCCCAACCCTGCTTCCTTTTAAGCACTAACATGGACAGCATTAACTGGTTTGCCATTATCAGATATGAGAGGATGTAACTCATATCACTTTGCATTTCTCTAATTCTAACCATCCTCTCATTTTTCATATCTTTAATACTGGTTTACATAATTTAGCTAAAGTGTTGTGTCAGAATTATTAGCATATGTTTCCATAGTTAGTTTGACTGTTTCTTACTGATCTGTGTTGACTGACTGAAAGTAATATCAACCTACCTGGCTTGGATGTCTACAAACCACCCAACTTTCTATTTAATTGCACCTCTGTTTTTTGCTATAGAGCTGGGCTAACTGACAAACAGGTATTATAGAAACAGGAAAGTTCTGCACATGCTGCCTTCAAATCTTGCCAATGTTTAGGCAACTTTCAAAGATGAAGAAAGGAGCCATTCTCTCATTCCACTGTAGCAGAAATCTTAAAAGTTCTTATTAATAAAGTCAAACCTGAGGCCAGTTATTAGGGTGAACCCTGGAAGATCAGAGCCAGAACAAGCCACAGCTATCTCACCTTGCCAATTCCTCAGCTGGTATTGCTTCCTCAGACTGGAAACTTCTGTGTCCTCATCCCAATGGCTCTCAGCTGAACTGCTGCTTGAAAGCCTGAAGCTTAACCAGCCAAATGCTTAACCAGCCAAATGCTTCTAGTTTCTGGTCCTCACACCTTATATATCTTTCTGCTTTCTACCACCACTCTCTGGGATTAAAGGCTGGCTTTCTGGGATTAAAGGCATGTGTCACCATGCTTGGCTGTTTCCAATGTGGCCTTGAACTCACAGAGATCCAAAGGGATTTCTGTCTCTGGAATGCTAGGATTAAAGGCATGTGCTATCACTGCCTAACTAGTGGCTTTTCTGTTCTCTGACCCCAGATAAGTTTATTAAGGTACACGATATTTTGGGGAACACAATACCACCACATTCCACTGCTGGGGAATCAAAGCAGAGAGAAAAGGCTGTCATGTTCAAAGTTACTAGGGAGTTATATTGCGAGATGGAGCTCTCTAAGCAGTGCTTGCTGAGGTGGCCTTGTATGCATTGTTATAACAGGTAGATCCTGTCCATCATAGGGCCAACTTGCAGTATTGTGATTCTATCTATTTGACTAAAAGTGTTCTTAATATTTTATTTTCAGTTGTATGAATTTATCCCTCTTATATATCTGTGTGTGTGCACCCTCAGAAGCCAAAAAAGGGTGTCAGATCCCCATGGGAAAACACATGGTTATCAGCCATCCAACATGGGTGCTGGGAACTGAACTCGAATCTTCTGCAAGAGTTGCAAGCACTATTAATGCTAAGCCATCTCTCCAGTCTCACGACTGCATTGAGAACACAGGTAGTATGTGGTCGATCATACACAAGTGCCTTTCTTAAAAAAATATTCAAACACACCCCCCACACACCAAGCATCCTTAAAGGAAGAAGTGAAATCTTTTCTACAGTACTGAAAGATACTCAGTACAGACAGGAAAGCAGTCCAGAAACAAAGGTTAATCTTCACAGTTGTGTGATTTCAGTAGCTAACGCTGGAGGATGGACTGAAACACCACTGTACAAATGGGACAAAACATACACGACAGCAAGTTTCTAAGCGAAAATGCTTTACACCCAGAGAAATGAAACAGGGTACAAAATGTGGAAAAATTAACAGGCAAAACTGTGTTACCATAAATATTTTAAGGCAGCATTTTAAGCCATGTGCCCTTTTGAGAATAAGGGATTATTGTTTTGTTTGGTTTGTCCCTGAGTTAATAATTGCCTTTTTTTTTTTCCACAGTAGAGATATTTTCTACACAAACAACCCTAACACTTCACACATTCCTTCTGGCACATGGCATTTATTCTGTTAATTCCCCAATTATTCTTCGAGATCCTCTGTTAGGATACTTTATCTCCTCCTCCAATGTCAATTCATTTTCTCTTGGCCTGATTGCCAGCTGTCATTTTGGGACCCCTATTTTCCACTTTCACTGGTTGGAGCAATACTTTCCCTCTATACTCTTTCCTTCATTCTAGATTTTTCCATTTCTTGGTTTATTCTCTCAAGTGCTTGACTAAGTTTTTCAGACCCATGTGAGCATCTCATTAAGAGCAACAGATCCTCAAGTTATTCCTGAAAACAGGTATACATAATGAACTTCATCAGTGCACATATTCATCTCTGTAGACATATTCCTTAGGAGTCTTGGGTTCATCTCTTGTATGATGGAGATGGTGGCAATCCTTTCTCACTGAGATGTTGCAGAGACTGAATGAAGCAGTGCAGAAAAACTGACTTCCCTGAACCAGGAGGATGGGAGCTCATTTCCTGGTGGTGCAGACACTGATTGATGACTGTTTTGACAGATGTCCTTCAGAACCTGAATCTAGATGTGGGGTCACTTCAGGAAACCAAGGATTGGTCATTAGCCAGTAACAACATTCTAGGAGCTTTGAACACACTGGACCTTGGCAAATTAAACCTCCTTTCATCTCAGAATGGTTTAGGGTGAGTTGGTGCTTCTTTGCTCCCAGAAAAGGGACTACCTGAGTACTCAGTTTCAAGGACAGATGGATAAGCCTTGTCTTCCCCTACAGAGCTGAGGAGTTCTGATGTAAGGTTCATTAGAGCTTGAGTAAGTCTGAGGAGGGCTACAGGGCCAGTTTGGACAGTTTACACATCTGGGTTCCCACAGTCTGTAATTTCAGGCTGAAAGTGACTGTTCCATTTGTCCTAATATCCACTTGTATCTTGGTACCTAAAGCATTTCTCTAAGAATGACACTGTTCTTCTTCAAATATAGCTAGGAGTAAAAGTACAAGTTCCTTCAAGGGACAGGAACCTGGAATCCACACCCCTTAGTCCCAAGCATGGCTTCATAGAGCTTTGAGTCACACATTCCTGGGTTCAGGTTCTATCTCTGCTGCCTATTGTTTTCCTGGCTCAGTCCACTGCACCTGAGATTGCAGATGCTCACATTTCTAAAGAGGATGTAGTGAGGACAAGAGGTGATGAGGAGAGGTGCAAATGCTTCAAGGATGAATGACAAGAGGGAACTTACGAATTTTGGGCAGATTGCGAATCAACAAACTCAGCCTCCTGAACCTGCAAGCTGGCCTGTCTTCCTCCGGCAAAGGCATCGACCTGAAGCTGCCCGTGCTTGTGGATGCCTCTGTGTCTCTGTGAGTATGTGTTGCTTGGATTTAGGAGGTGGAGTGCAATATGGCCTATTTGAGTAGGCACTTAATTCCCAGCTACTCTTTGGCCTCTGACCAAATTTCCCAATCTGTAAAAGATGGGATCCTCTGAGGTCTAAATCCCAGTCCTTAAAGTATTCTAGTGAAAGCATTCCATGTTAAGTAAATGAATGTTGTATACAATATGCTTTTGTGTGCATGATGCATGTGTGCACTTGTGTGTATAAAGTTTTATGTGCACTCACATGTGTTTGTGGAGTTCAGAGGTCAACATCATGAAACTGCCTCAATACGATGAGTATGCCAGGTTAATTTTTGAGATAGAGTCTCACAGTACTTAGAACTCATAGATTGGAGTAGGCTTCCTGGATAAGTAAAATACAATTTTTAAAGTTTTCAATTTAAAATGAGAGGAACAGAAAAACAACCAAGTCAAGAACCCATGCAAAAGAATCCCTGGAGATTGGGTGTATCCTTCACAGACAGCCCTTTCCCAGTATGTGTGAGTCTCTGGCCTCAATCACCCACACAGAGCGGAGGGGTGTTTGTATTCGATACACTTATGAAGCCATGAGCTGTGACAGTTACTTTAATTTTCTATGACCAGGATTTAGTTCTAAAAAAATGAGAGTGATTTATTTACTAGCACCGTTATAATACTTAGATTGATTATACCAGGTATAATACTTTAAATTAATGCCCACAGGTAATTTGTGTTTTAAAATGTTATTAATTAATTTTTGTTATTAGTTTCATGTCAAGTAAAAATCTTGCATGTGATAGAGATGCATGGCCCAGATAAGTCTAATTTAAACATGTAAATTTTGTAGAGTATATATAACATGTTGACATTACTGTTATGATGTTAACATTGCCCATAGACCCTGAACTGTGTGCACCCACATAGATGAAAACCAGTGCAGCCTACAAAGCCTTCTAGACCTGTGCCTGGTGTGACTCTTGTTTTCTGCAGGCCTATCATTGGCTCCGCGGTCGATGTTGCTATTTCCTTGGACCTTATAACTTCACTTACTGTTGAAACCAATGCCCAGACTGGTCTTCCCACGCTGTCCATTGGAAAATGCTCAAGTAATTCAGACAATATCTCCATTTCCTTGTTGGGCAGGTAAGGCTCATCCATCCCAGCAGAGCTGAGCTTTCGGGGAGACTTTAGGACCCTGACTTTCATCCTGTTCCTATACCTGGGAAGAAGCATGGTGTACAACACAATCAGGCTAGACTCAAGTATCAACTCTGTCACAATCAGCTCAGTCACTCTGCAGCTTCATCTTTTGAGGCCTCAGTTTGCACATCTGTGTATGGGAACAGTAGAGATCTGTACTAATCAGTTTCTAAGATGAAGACATGAGAAAATACACATTGTTTAGCTGAGAGCCTGGAACATGCTAAGTGTTCAAGAGCCATGATATCTACACTGGCTCGATGGACTGTTCCTTTCCACTACTGAGGCAGGAGGATGGACATTTCCTGCCATAATCATGCATTTCCCTATGGTACCTTTCAATTGGGTCAATGTGCCTCATGCCATAGAAGATGTTAACATTGCATCCACCTCCACTGGGAGGCAGTTGGTAAATTAGGTGCTAGCATGGGATCTGATTGTCCTGAAGTAATCACAATCCTCTGGAAAATTCCTAGAGTGAGATCCTGACATCCTAATCTTGTCATTTTCTATCACTGATTGCAATTGATCTTCAAAATCTACATCTTTAATTGTGCAATTAATAAAGCATGTTTGGCTCAAACAGGGGTTGGAGGAAGTGATGCCATCCAATGTCTAGAGAAGGAAATCTCACCTGTAAGCCTTGGTCAGAATTAGAGGGATGGCCTCTGTTCCTAGTCTTGATAATCGTGTCTTGAGTCCATCCATCTCCCTGTAACAAAGACCTGATATGATATCAAAGACAGGACCACAGTCTGCCAAGCTGTGGAAACTCTTGTGAAGTTTCTGCCAGGAAACTCATGTTGTTGCACTGGGTCTGAATATCCATGGCCAAGAAGACTCTCATGATGCTGGTCTGTCCTCATTCTACTTTTGATGCATTGGCTTTTGTTCTGTGCCTCAGACAAGCTTTTCCCTACCACAAAACACCTTACCTGAATTTAATGTATCTTTTCATCTTTCAGGACCCTTGCTAGATTCCTTCTCTTTTCTTATAAGAATGTACTTAGACTTCAGATTACCTGTGTCTCTTGTCATTGTGTACTCATATTTTGAGACAAGGTCTCACTTTAGAGCTCTGGTTAGCTTCAATCACAGAGTCTACCTGCTTCTGTCCCTGAGTTTTGGGGTCATAGTGGGTGGCACAAGACTGGGTATGACACTGTCTATTTAACTAGACCTGTTCTTTATGTTGTGTGTTGGGAGATGGGATGTTCCGTGTGGGCACACATGCACATGTGCGAGTGGCTGGAGATCACCAAGTAGGCTAAGCTGGCTGAAGAATCTACCTGTCTCTGTCTTCACCGCTCTGGATTATAAGCGTTTGCTATCAACTGGCTTTTCCTTCTTGTTTTAAAAATATGGCTACTAAAGATGGAACCTGTGTCCTCATGCTTACAAAGCAAATACTTTGTGGACTAGGCTATCTCATTGTCCCACTTCACTCATTCTTCTAGTCAAAAATCTATTTTCCAGGCAGGTATTGTTGTGAGCCCCAGAGAAGGAAAATATCACGAGGAAAAAGCAGGCAGAGGACTATTTTGTCCATCATAAATTTAAGGAAAAATGAGGAGCCCTACACAGACCACCATACTTAGCAGGGCACAAGGAGAGAAAATCCTCCCTTCAGTGAACACTCAGGATGGGAACCTCAGGATAACTGGATGAGAACTGAAGGGGAGGAGGCAACCTCCGTGAGACTTGTTTATGAAGGAGGTGAAAGGCTGGTTGGTTGTTTTTTGCCCAGTGCCCAAAGCTGAGCCTGGTGCTCTGCAAATAGAGGCTGAGTGAATGATGCTGTGTCAGGGTCATGATGAGTACCCAGGCACTGAGGCAGTAACTATTAGGAGTGAGATGCTCAGATGCTCAGTGGTGGTCCATTCTGATATAGGCCACTGGGCCACAAGCTGAAATGAGTCCACAGAGCAGAGTTGTGGGTCACCTGATTTCCTGAGGACTCTCTCAGCTATGCTGAACTCTTGACCAAGCTTTGCAATCCCCTCTTTTCCAGACGAAGCACCTTGGTCAACAGAATTCTGGATAGTGTATCTGGTCTCCTTACAAATACTGTAACAAGCCTGCTGCAAAACCAAGTAAGTCCCAGCTCTTTGCACCCAGAGCCAGGTCTCGTGGGGATCACAGAGGTATCTGTTGGTGTGACTGTTTGCTTAGGACACTGTCTCCTGTGATGTCCAGATTTCTCTTTGGGAAGTCTGTGGGCACCTCCTCCCCGCCCCCTCAGTAGCTGGACTGCATAGAGAGGAGGCAGAAATCACAGATGATGCCTTGAGCTGTTTACCACATCCATGCCCCACCTGTCACTTTAAGATGTTTCCTTGTAATCAGCACACTTTCATTTAAAGACTGTTTGAGCACCTGTGAATGGGAATCTGCAGGGAAGTTTGAATTAGGCTCCCCAAATTCAAAGGACCTTGAAATTCCAGGGTTCAAGAGTTTAAGGTTTAAGGAGTCTAGATGCTGGTTCTCAGCAGCCTGTGACATAGCTGGGTCATGCTGCTTCAGTTCATAGTTCTAGGTAGCTAAGGTTAACTGTTCTCAGGTCCTAGAAATGAGCCCCTCTGTCAGGAAAGGGTGGTCAGTGTGTTGTCAGCAAAGTCTCATCTGTTTTCTTTCTCTCTCCCCCTCTTATTTCTCTCCATTTCTATCTGGCTCTCAGATATGTCCTCTGCTCCAGTTCCTCCTCAGCAACCTGAACGTCAATCTTACTCAAGACCTCCTTTGTAAGTCACAGCCTGGGGACTGGAGAGCCTTCCATGGGCCAAGACAATAGCTGTGGGAGGGACCCAGGCAGGGACCTTACATCCTGACCAAGTTGGGCTGTTGGCTTCTCTTCCCCTCATTGGGGCCTCCTTTGAGGCTTATGCTCCTCATGACTGTTGCTGGGGCAACAGGAATCAGGCACCCAGGATGTCAGGCCCTGGAGGTGGCCCTTCTGTGGTTATGCCCCTTTACACATCCTTCTGTCTCTTGTATGTACTACCTCATTGTGTCCTCAAGAGAGTCTGTGCAGTCATTACACACTTTTAGGGGCACTGTCATTACCCACTTTCAGGTGAAAAGTGACATACTTGAGGTCACAGAAGGGACAGAGTGATGAGCAGGAGAGAGGTAATGAGTTGGGTGGGCTTCTGTTCAATTTCCCATGGCAAATACTGAGGTTTTGATCTTGACATGGTTTTTCCAGCTAATTTACTGACAGGACAGTTACCAGTCTCCATCTGAAGAGGAGGGAGCAGAAGGAGAAATGCTGTGACACCCGGATGGTACAGTGTCCTCGTTATTTTTTTTATTGCTGTGAGAGAACAACATGACTGAGGAAAATTATAATAGAAAGGATTTATTTTGGCATTAACAACTCAAGAAGGTAAGAGCTCATGACTGTCATGGTGAGAAGCATGACAATAGGTAGGCAGACATGGCACTGGAGTAGTAGCTGAGAGCTCATGTATTGAGACACAATCACCAGGCTAAATGAGCTAACTAGCATGGCCTTTGAAATTTTAATACCCATCCCTAGTGACACACCTCCTCTAACAAAGCCACACCTCCTAATCTTCCCAAACAGTTTGTCTAACAGGGGGCCAAGTATTCAAACACATGAGCCTATGGTGGCAGTTCTCATGAAACCCCACAGGTAGACTCTATCTATGTCCTTGCACAGCAGCCTGTCAGGAAGCTAGGGGCAGGCTTGTTTTACTTCTGTCAGAAGACAAGAGAATCTGAACCCTGATCCTGACTCCAGGCTGAGCTCTGAATTTGAGTACACCCTGAAACCTGGGCCTGGATCAATAATCCAAACTCAGATTGGGTCTTGGTTACTAAATGAATTTGGACTGAGTCCAAATTTTGAGCATAGACACTTTTCCTTGGCCTGCCTCCTGACACTGGCTTTGAGAGCAGGGCTTCTACTCAGTCTTTTCCCATCTGCCATTGTTCTAGAGGAAAGGATGAAAAGGGGTCAGGACCAGGTGAGAGAACAAGACCACAAATCTACAGCTTTCTCTCTCTCCTTTCCATGGCCTATTCTATGCTGGAACTTCAGGAATGAGTGGAAACAGTGAGGGCAAGCTTCTGTGGATCTACTCAATGTCCAACGAAAGCCAGCTCCCACAGCTGCTGTGACAGCCAATGTCCTCACACCCTGTGTTCTCATTCCAGGTTAGTCCCCAGTGGCTTCATCTGACTTCCGGTGGCATTTCTCTCTAGAAAGTGCTACCACCATCCATACAAGGTCTGCGTGAGCCCACCTGAAGGCCCCTTCCTGACTCCCTTTTTCTCTCAGTGGTCTCCACCCTTGCTATCACCACCCTAGCATTAAAAACCTAACTGCATCCTGGTGTGTGGCTTTCTTTAATCCTTTTGTAATAGAAGTTGTTGGTAGGGTGTGGTGTATGTGTGGGGTGAGATTGCAGCTTAGTGGATGAAACAAACCCACAGCTGGAAGTTCCATCAGTGCACAACTTACAGCTTTTATGCATAGAGCCACGGAAGCATGGAGAGAGTAGCCACTGTGTGACTGTGGCAGGAAACCAACCACCAGCCACACACGCACAAGTGTGGATTCACACCTGCTGTGTGCTAGTGAGGCAGTAGAATTGAGTTATCTTGGGTCACACCCTTACTCAGAGCTTTGCCATGACACCTCAATGGTCATGATGAGTGGCATAGAATGAGGACCACCCCTGTCCAATGAGGCCCAGAAGCACAGATAGAAAAGTCCAGGTGACTGTGACCTTTCTTCTCTGTCTCTTAATCAGGAGTACTCAAGCTCTTATGCTCTCCAACCAGACTTAACCCTCCATTGATACTCAGTTCCTTGATACCACTTCCAGAGTGATATATGGGAATCTTAGTCTCTTTGGGGATGTCATGGATCATGGTGACACCCAGTGGTTCCTGATACCACCCTAGTCAGGGAGTCTGCAACTAAAGAGGTCTTCTTAACACTTCACTATATCCTAATGCCATGACCTTGAAGTACATGCTCCTGGGGCGGGGTTGCTCGGGGACCCTGAAGACCTGGGATGCACATTAAGTGCTGCTTTCTCTTCACTTCCTCATGGTTTTTGGATCCTGGGACAGACCAGACAGATCTCAGGTGGAAGAACAGCACCACACCATGCCTAAACTTTCCAGGGTCCTGTAACAAATTCCTCTATTCTGTCTTGTGAGTTTTCTTTCCCGAATAAATTCCTTTGCCCTTAAAGCAGACTCTCTGGATTTCTCCCATTACAGAAAAAAGATGGCAGAGCCAGAGAGAATACACATTGTTTAGTCACAGATGTACACTGAAACGTTTACACTCCCTGGATTATGAATGGCATTGGGGCTTAGTCTGTCAAATTTTTGCCTCTTCTGGACTCCCAGAAGTGTAGAAAGAATAAAGAAAGGCTGTCAATAAAGTGGTCCAGGACAGACAGTGGCCAATCAACAACTCCTGCTCTAGGACTTGAGGCTCAAACCCCAGGCCTGCTCTCCTCCCATTGGTCCTGGGAAAAGCTGTTTTAGCCGCTCACATTCTTCCTAGCTTTCAGAACACTAGAAGCCTTTTTTTCTCATGCCATGCACAACCTGCAGCAGAGCAACAGCCAAATAACCAAAATTCCCAAAGGGAAGGAACAGTGCAGGTGTCAATGTGGTGACAAACCAGGGCATGGGAAATCTAGACTGGTGAACTCTGACCTTAACATCACTGTGCACGTCACTCCTCCCTTCACTCATCTGTGCTGTTGTATTTAAACATCTGCAAGGTTCTAGTCACTGCTCTAGATTCTAAGTTCACCACAACGAAGAGCACACACAAGGCTCTCTGTGTCCCCAGGGATGGTGTTCTGTTCTAGTCAACTGACAACCAATAGAGAAATGCAGAGCCCACCACATCACAAAGAGGGCTTTGTATTTTAGGAAGACAAAGCAGGAGGTTATGAGAGGAGGAGGTGGGAACTGGTTGGTTGACAGAAGACAGAAGGCTGTTTGAGGATGAAAACTTCAGGATGAGCCATGTGGTTTAGCACAGGAGCTGTGCCAGGGCACAGGCAAAGGATGTAGAAAGGGTGTGAGGCAGCCATGAATGAGTTTTCTTTTTTAAGCACAGAAAGCAGGAAAAGCGCTTGGTGTATAGAGGGAAGTCACTGTGATGGGACATTTACAAGAGTGATGTTGGGGTTGATTCCCCAAGAGGAGCTGGCACTGTTCATCTCTGGGGTCATCTATTTATTTTTGACTTCTCTGTGCTGGTTACATTCTTCTCAGATGTCACAATTTGAATCTCTTACAAAGACACATCAAAGCTTGGGATAAAACTTAGCACATAAATTGCTTGCCATGCCAACCTGAGGACCTGAGTTTAATCCCCACCACTCCTATCAACAAGTCAGGTGTTGTGGTGCACACTTGTAATTCCAATGCTGGGGAGTAGAGTTGTGGGGATCTCTGGGGTTCACTGGCCAGCCAATCTTGCCTAGCCAGTGAATCTTTGGCCAAGTGAGAGACACTTTCAAAATTAAGGTGGATGGGATCCAAGCACCAACATCCAAGACTGATCTCCAGTCTCCATGTGTTCATACATGCCTGTTCACCTGCAAGTATACACACACACACACACACACACACACACACACACACACACACACATACACACACACACACCACCACCACCAACACCACCGCCACCAACCACCATACCATCTGCCCATCCATCCGTCCACCAACCCATCCACCCATCCATCCATCCATCCATCCATCCATCCATCCATCCATCCATCCATCCAGTTTCTTCTGTGGTTTACTGTTCTTTAAAATGCTCATTCTTGTATGACTTCCTGCAGTCTCCTTTTCCCCTTTCTTTCTCCTGCACTAGAATATGGGCATGTTTAGACAGAAGATATAAGCCATTTGCTGTTTGATGTGAAACGCCTGGATAAACTCTAGAGCTCTAGACCGGTGAGAGAAAAGCATTTGATGAATCTGGTTACAATTAGGTGCCCTGTGCTGGGTTCTATGGAAATAGATAAGGGAGCCCAGCAGCCATGCCAGGGGCTTTGGCAGGTTTACTGAGGTGGCTGGGTCTGATGGGTTTAAAAGGATGCCTAGGAATTCTCTGGAGGAAGTCCCATTGTCACAAGAGGGCACAACATATGCAAAGCCACAAGTAGGAGAGGCCTTTTTGCATGGTGGAGAGAATCGCTGAGGATGATCCTAGGCATTGTGGGATGGGTCAGACTCCTGTGGGGAGTGGGCTTGATTTGATAGTCTTCTGTGCACCTGCTGTGTCAAGAGAGGGTGTGTATCATGATAGATTGTGTCACTAAAAGAAAGTATATCCCATGACAGGAGACATAAGAAGCTGAATGTGAACAGCTCAATTGAATCTGTTTTATTGGTTGCACAGCTCATCTATGTCATTTTTTTAAAATAAATTTATTTTACAACATCATTCAGTTCAACATAATAGCCACAGATTCCCCTGTTCTCCCACTCTTGCCCCCCCTCCCCCTCCCCCCACCCCACCCCCCATTCCCACCTCCTCCAGATCAAGGTCTCCCCCGAGGACCGGGATCGACCTGGTAGTCTCAGTCCAGCCAGGTCCAGTCCCCCCCTCCCAGACCGAGCCAAGTGTACCTGCATAGGTCCCAGGATTCAAACAGCTAACTCATGCAACAAGCCCAGGACCTGGCACCAACACACGGCTGCCTCCCAAACAGATCAAGCCAAATGACTGTCTCCCCGTTCAGGGGGCCTGATCCAGTTGGGGGCCCTTCAACCTTTGGTTCATAGATCCTGTGCTTCCATTCATTTGGTTATTTGTCCCTGTGCTTTATCCAACCTTGGCTTCAACAATTCTCGCTCATATAAACCCTCTTCTTTCTCACTAATTAGACTCCCAGTGCTCCACCAGGGGCCCAGCCGTGGATGTCTGCATCCAGATTCCTCAGACCTTCCTTGGATGGGGTTTATGGCACAACTATCAGGGTGTCTGGTCATCCCATCACCGGAGTAGGTCAGTTCCTGCCGTCTCTCGACCATTGCCAGCAGTCTTTTGTGGGGGTAACTTTGTGGATCTCCGTGGGCCTCCCTAGCTCTCTGCTTCCTCCCCTTCTCATGTGGTCTTCATTTACCATGGTCTCCTATTCCTTGTTCTCCCTCTCTTTTCTTGATCCAGCTAGGATCTCCCGCTCTCTTTCCCTCGACCGTCGCTCTTCATTGTTCCCACTCATGACCAGGCTGTTCATGTAGATCTCATCCATTTCTCCGTGTCTTTTTTTGGGATCCCGTTTTCCAGGTAGCCTCACTGGTGATGTGAGTAGCAGTCCAGTCATCCTTGTTCCACATCTAGCATCTTCCTATGAGTGAGTACATACCATATTTGTCTTTCTGAGTCTGGGTCACCTCACTCAGGATGATTTTTTCTAGATCAATCCATTTGTCTGCAAACCGTATGATGTCATTGTTTTTCTCTGCTGAGTAGTATTCCATTGTGTATATGTGCCACAATTTATTTATCCATTCTTCAGTTGAAGGGCATCTAGGTTGTTTCCAGGATTTGGCTATTACAAACAATGCTGATATGAACATAGCTGAGCAAGTGCTCTTGTGGTATGATTGAGCATTTCTTGGGTATATGCCCAAAAGTGGTATAGCTGGATCTTGGGGGAGATTGATTCCCAATTTTCTAAGAAAGCGCCATATTGATTTCCAAAGTGGTTGTACAAGCTTGCATTCCCACCAGCAGTGGAGGAGAGTTCCTCTAGTTCCACAACCTCTCCAGCATAAAGTGTCTTCAGTGTTTTTGATCTTAGCCATTCTGACAGGCATAAGGTGGTATCTCAGAGTTGTTTTGATTTGCATTTCCCTGATGATTAGGGATGTTGAGCAATTCCTTAAATGTCTTTCAGCCATTTGGGTTTCCTCTGTTGAGAATTCTCTGTTTAATTCTAAAGCCCATTTCTCAATTGGACTGTTGGTCGTTTTGATGTCTAATTTCTTGAGTTCCTTATATATTCTGGATATCAGTCCTCTGTCACCTGTGGGGTTGGTGAAGATCTTTTCCCATTCTGTAGGCTGTCGCTTTGCCTTGTTGACCGTATCCTTTGCTCTACAAAAGCTTCTCAGTTTCAGGAGGTCCCATTGATTGATTGTTTGTCTCAGTGTCTGCGCTACTGGTGTTATATTTAGGAAGTGATCTCCTATGCCAATGCGTTCAAGATTACTTCCTACTTTCTCTTCTAGCAGGTTTAGAGTAGCTGGATTTATGTTGAGGTCTTTGATCCACTTGGACTTAAGTTTTGTGCACGGTTACAGATATGGATCTATTTGCAGCCTTCTACACGTTGATATCCAGTTATGCCAGCACCATTTGTTGAAGATGCTTTCTTTTATCCATTGTACACTTTTGGCTTTTTTGTCAAAAATTATATGTCCATAGGTGTGTGGGTTAATGTCAGGGTCTTCAATTCGATTCCATTGGTCCACATGTCGGTTTTTATGCCAATACCAAGCTGTTTTTATTATTGTAGCTCAATAGTAGAGCTTGAAGTTAGGGATTGTGATGCCTCCAGAAGTTGTTTTATTGTACAGGTTTCTTTTAGCTATTCTGGGTTTTTTGTTTTTCCATATGAAGTTGAGTATTATTCTTTCCAGGTCTGTGAAGAATTGTGTTGGTATTTTGATGGGGATTGCATTGAATCTGTAGATTGCTTTTGGTAAGATTGCCATTTTTACTATGTTAACCCTGCCTATCCATGAGCATGGGAGATCTTCCATTTTCTGACATCTTCTTCAATTTCTTTTTTCAGGGACTTAAAGTTCTTGTCATATAGGTCCTTCACTTGCTTGGTTAGTGTTATCCCAAGGTATTTTATGTCATTTTTGGCTATTGTAAAGGGTGATGTATCTCTAATTGTCTTCTCATCTTCTTTGTCCATTGTATATACGAAGGCTACTGATTTTTTTGAGTTGATCTTGTATCCTGCTATGTTGCTGAAGGTATTTATAAGCTTTATCAATTCCTGGGTGGAATCTTTGGGATCACTCAAGTATACTATCATGTCATCTGCAAATAGGGAAAGCTTGACTTCTTCCTTTCCAATTTGTATCCCCTTAATCTCCTTATGTTGTCTTATTGCTCTGGCTAGAACTTCAAGTACTATATTGAATAAGTATGGGGAGAGTGGACAGCCTTGCCTCGTTCCTGACTTTAGTGGAATTGCTTTGAGTTTCTCTCCATTTAATTTGATGTTGGCTGTTGGTTTGCTATATATTGCCTTTATTATGTTTAGGTATGTTCCCCGTATTCCTGATCGCTCCAAGACTTTTATCATGAAGGGGTGCTGGATTTTGTCAAATGCCTTTTCTGCATCTAGTGAGATGATCATGTGGTTTTTTTCTTTGAGTTTGTTTATATGGTGTATTACATTGATGGACTTTTGTATGTTGAACCACCCTTGCATCCCTGGGATGAAGCCTACTTGATCATGGTGGATAATTGTTCTGATGTGTTCTTGGAGTCTGTTTGCCAATATTTTATTGAGTATTTTTGCATCAATGTTCATGAGGGAGATCGGTCTGTAGTTCTCTTTCTTTGTTGTATCCTTGTTTGGTTTAGGAATCAGGGTAATTGTAGCCTCATAAAAGGAGTTTGGTAATGTTCCTTCTGTTTCTATTATGTGGAACAATTTAGAGAGTATTGGTATTAACTCTTCTTTGAAGATCTGGTAGAATTCTGCGCTGAAACCATCTGGTCCTGGGCTTTTTTTGGTTGGGAGACCTTTAATGACTGTTTCTATTTCCTTAGGGGTTATTGGGCTATTTAAATAGTTTATCTGGTCTTGATTTAGCTTAGGTATGTGGTACTTATCCAGAAAAATGTCCATTTCTTTTAGGTTTTCCAGTTTTGTGGAGTAGAGATTTTTGAAATATGACCTTATAATTCTCTGGATTTCCTCAATGTCTGTTGTTATGTCCCCCTTTTCATTTCTGATTTTGTTGATTTGGATACTCTCTCTCTGTCTTTTGGTTAGTTTGGATAAGGGCTTGTCTATCTTGTTGATTTTCTCAAAGAACCAACTCTTTGTTTCATTAATTTTTTGTATTATTCTCTTAGTTTCTAATTTATTAATTTCACCTCTCACTTTGATAATTTCCTGGCGTCTATTCTTCCTGGGAGACTTTGCTTCTTCTTGTTCTAGAGCTTTCAGGTGTGCTGTTAAGTCACTAGTGTGAGATTTCTCCAACTTCTTTATGTGGGCATTTAGTGCTATGAATTTCCCTCTTAACACTGCTTTCATAGTGTCCCATAAGTTTGGGTATGTGGTGTCTTCATTTTCGTTGATCTCTAGGAAGTCTTTAATTTCTTTCTTTATTTCTTCCTTAACCCATTGGTGATTCAGTTGAGCATTATTCATTTCCATGAGATTGTAGGTTTTCTGTAGTTTTTGTTGTTGTTGAGATCTAACTTTAATCCATGGTGGTCTGATAGAACACAGGAGGTTATTCTAATTGTTTTGTATCTGTTGAGATTTGCTTTGTGGCCAAGTATGTGGTCGATTTTAGAGAAAGTTCCATGGGGTGCTGAGAAGAATGTATATTCTTTCTTGTTAGGATGGAATGTTCTGTAGATATCTATTAGGTCCAATTGGGTCATGACATCAGTTAAGTCCTTTATTTCTCTGTTAAGTTTCGATTTGGGAGATCTGTCCAGTGGTGAAAGTGGGGTGTTGAGATCTCCCACTATTAATGTGTGGGGTTTTGTATGTGGTTTAAGCTTTAGTAATGTTTCTTTTACATATGTGGGTGCCCTTGTGTTTGGGGCATAAATGTTCAGAATTGAAACTTCATCTTGGTGGATCTTTCCTGTGATGAATATGTAATGTCCTTCTTTATCTCTTTTGATTGATTTTAGTTTGAAGTCTATTTTGTTGGATATCAGGATGGCTACCCCTGCTTGTTTCTTAAGACCATTTGATTGGAAAGTCTTTTCCCAGCCTTTTATTCTTAGGTAGTGTCTGTCTTTGAATTTGAGATGTGTTTCTTGTATGCAGCAGAAAGTTGGGTTCTGCTTTCGTATCCATTCTGTAAGTCTATGTCTTTTTATAGGTGAATTAAGTCCGTTGATATTAAGGGATATTAACGACCAGTGATTGTTCATCCCTGTTATTTTTGGTGGTAGTGTGTGTGTACTTCCCTTCTTTGGGGTTTACTGTTGTGGCTTTATCTATTGCCTGTGTTTTCGAGTGTGTATCTGACTTCTTTCGGTTGGAATTTTCCTTCTAGTGCTTTCTGTAGGGCTGGGTTTGTGGATAGGTATTGTTTAAATCTGGCTTTGTCTTCGAATGTCTTGTTCCTTCCGTCTATGATGATTGAAAGTTTTGCTGGGTATATTAGTCTGGGCTGACATCCATGGTTTCTTAGTGTCTGCATTACATCTGTCCAGGTCCTTCTGGCTTTCAAAGTCTCCATTGAGAAATCGGGTGTTATTCTGATGGGTTTACCTTTATAGGTCACTTGGCCTTTTTCCTTGGCTGCTCTTAATATTCTTTCTTTATTCTGTACATTTAGTTGTTTAATTATTATGTGTCGAGGGGACTTTTTTTGGGGGTCTAGTCTGTTTGGTGTTCTATAGGCTTCTTGTATCTTCATAGGCATTTCCTTCTTTAAGTTGGGAAAGTTTTCTTCTATAATTTTGTTGAATATATTTTCTGTGCCTTTGAGTTGGTATTCTTCACCTTCTTCTATCCCTATAATTCGTAGGTTTGGTCTTTTCATGGTGTCCCAGATTTCTTGGACATTTTGGTTCATGATTTTGTTGGCTTTAGTGTTTCCTTCGACTGATGAAACTATTTCTTCTACTGTATCTTCAATGCCAGAAATCCTCTCTTCCACCTCTTGCACTCTGTTGGTTATACTTGCATCCGAAGTTCCTGATCTTTTACTCAGGTTTTCTATTTCCAGCATTCCCTCTGTTTGTGTCTTCTTTATTTTTTCAATTTCCCTTTTCAGTTCTTGGACTGTTTCCTTTGTTTGTTTCATTGCTTTTTCATGATTTTCTTTCAGTGCTTTATTGTTTTCTTCCAGGACTTTAATGTTTTCTTCCAGGACTTTATTGTTTTCTTGAAGGGCTTTATTGTTTTCTTCTAATTTGTTTGCCCTTTCCTCTAGTTGTTTACAGCGTTCTTCCAATTTTCTTGTCTTTTCCTCTACACAAGCCTCTACCTTCTTCATGAAGTTACTCATAAGGCTACTTTCTTCTGCTTCTTCCAATTTTTGGTGTTCAGGTCTAGATGTTGGAGGCGGGCTAGGTTCTGGTGATGCTGTATTGCTCTTCATTTTGCTGTATGTACTTCTGCCTTGACGTCTGCCCATCTCCTTGTGGTTCCTTCTTCGTCTTATCAGTGTACTAGTTTCAGAAAGAGCCGACAGATTCAGGAAGACTCTCTCTCTTGTCCAAAAGGGAGTTCTCTTGTCCAGCTCTCTGGTCCAGAAGGGAAGTCGGGGGCAGGTTCTGGTCCAGAATGGCAATCGGGGGCAGGCTGGGAGCTAGGGGCCGGCCTCTAAGTCTCAGGAAGTGGCTGGAGTCTGGGGCAGATGGGCGTGGGGGCAGGGCGCGGAGATTGCAGGGTCTGCCGGGGGGCTTGGAAAAGGGGATCCCTCCCGGTGGAGCTAGAAGGGGAGCTGTCCGGTGGCCAGAACCTGGTGCCAAGTTGGGCAGGTCTTCCCGGAGTGGCTGGTGCCCAGGGATGTGGTCCGGGTTGGACCCGGGTACTCACCTCTGGACCAGAAGGGAAGTCGGGGGCAGGCTGGGAGCTGAGGGCCGGTCTCTAAGTCTCAGGAAGTGGCTGGAGTCTCGGGCAGATGGGCGTGGGGGCAGGGCGTGGAGATTGTAGGGGCTTCCGGGGGGCTTGGAAAAGAGGATCCTTCCCGGTGGGGCTAGAAGGGGAGCTGCCTGCCCGGTGGTCAGAACCTGGTGTCAAGTTGGGCAGGTCTTCCCGGAGTGGCTGGTGTCCAGGGATGGGGTCCGGGTTGGACCCGGGTACTCACCTCTGGACCAGAAGGCTCAGCTATGTCATTTTCTACATCCATGCTACCCATGTGATATATAACAAAAGGCATGCATGTCATCTTGATTTTCTATTGATTTTTTAGTGGAACGATGATTCTGGGAGCATAGCTCAATGGAAAACTATTTGACTAAAGGATTTGAGGCCCAGGGTCCAAAAATGTATTTTCCTTTCCTAATATTGCAAAACATGTTCAATTCAACATGTCATCAATATGAAATTTTAAGGGCACATACTACATTCTGTTTCTGCTCTGGCTTGGAGGTCATGTGCATTCCATGTGGTGCACATTTGCATTGAGTCATCTGAAGAGCTACTATCTGCTGTTCATCCTGACCATGATGGACAGTGAGACTAACTAAACAACTAATTTGCTATCATTGGCAAAACTTTGAAAGTCTTACAGGATCGCCTTTTATCCCTACACATACCAGTATCTACCAATGCCATCCCCAACACGTTATGAGCGGTGACTCCTATGATAGATAGCCCACACATGAATTTGCTTTAGCCAAAGAAGAGTTTTATCAATGTGAACAAGTTGCTGGCATTAAAAACAAGAAATAGCTGATGGTCAGTAGGTAATTTGTCAGTGCCTTGAATACTTGTGTCTTGAAGTAGACAAAGATGAAAGAGAGGACACTTTCTGCTTAGGCAATCATGGAGAAATATTACCTAGGACTGGATGAGTTCAGCACCTTGGAAAGCACAAGACTATAGCAGTGAGAACAGAGAGGAGGGTGAAGACTCTCTTGTGGCATCCTGTCTATTCAGTAAGAGTATGATGCTGACTGATTCCTTGAGCTCCATCTCTGGGACACACAAAAAGTCAGATTGCTTGACTGCCATCTATAATGCCAGCATTCCTACAGTGAGATGAAAGGGAGGATGAGAATGGAGCATCAAACAGAAGCTCACAAGCCAGCTAACCTGGAGTGGAAGAAACTACAGTCCAAGCTCTGTCACAACAAGATGGAAGGAGAGAACTGTGTCACAAAAGGTGTCTAATCTGCATAAATGTGCTGTGGCACGTGTTAATCCACAACCACCTCTCTCTCTCTCTCTCTCTCACACACACACACACACACACACACACACACACACACACACACACACACACTCACACAGAGGGAGGGGAGGGAGGGGGAGAGAGAGAGAGGATATTAGTACAGGAATTAGTCAATATGACTCAATGAAATCTTTAAATGGCCAAATTCATTGATAAAATGATGCAAACTGGTTGACTAGATTTAAGAAATAATGTATCAAATAGTCTATTTTCTTTAAGAAACAAAACTCACTAATAATGAGACATACAGAGTGAGAGTCAAAGAATGAAAGTCAATCTTTCAGACTAAATTTAGTTATAGGAGATAAAGGAATCTGCTCCATATAAACAAAGGAACATTTCACTAAGAAGTATTACAATTTTAAATATAAATGTACCAAATGTGGGGACTCTCAATGTGATAAATTTTCAAGTGGCCATAAAAGGTCAGATGGATTCTGATGTGATAACAGACTGACATCAATATTCTACTTTTATTTAATTATTTTTATTAAGAAAAATTTTCCATTCATTTACACACCAAAGATCTCCCTCTTCTCTCCTCCCATCCCCCAGCCTCTCTCTCCCAACCCACCCCCCACTCCCACCTACAAGAAGGCAAGGCTTCCCATGAAGAGGCACATCCAGTAGAGGCAAGTCCAAGTCCTTGCCTCAAGGGTATGAGAGGTGTCCACCATAGGTAGTAGGCTCCAAAAAGCCCACTCATGCACCAGAGATGGATTCTAAATCCACCATCAGGGGACCCACCAAGCAGATTAAGCTACATAACTGCCTTGCCATGCAGAGGGCCTAGCTTAGTCCCATGCAGGCTCCACAGCCATTGATCCAACTTTTATGAGTTCCCACTGGCTTGCTTTGGTCATTTCTGCAGGTTTCCTCATTATGATCTTGACACACTTGCTCTTCTCTTCTCTCTCCCCAACTGGACTCCTGGAGCTCTGCCTGGTGCCTGGCTGTGGATCTCTGCATCTGCTTTCACCAGTTGCTGGAGAAATGCTCTGTGGTGACAGTTAGGGTGTTCACCAATCTGCTCTCTTGTTAAGCCAGTTCAGTTTAGGTACCCTCTCCATTATTTTTAGTAGTCCTAGTTGGGATCATCCCTGGGGATTACTGGGAACTTCCCTAGTACCCTGTTTTTCTTTCCCCATGATGTCTCCCTCTACCATAGTATCTATTTCACTGCTTTCCCATTCCATCCCTGTTCCAGCTTGACCATCCATTCTCTTATGTTCTCATCCTCCATTCCCTACCCTCCATTGCCCACGACTCATCCCCAATTTACTCATGGAGATCTCATCTGTTTTCCCTTCCCATGGTGATACATGTGTCCCACTTTGGGTCTTTCTTATTAGCTAGCTTCTCTGGAGTTGTAGGTTGTAGTCTGGTTATCCTTTGCTTTACATCTAGTATCCACTTATGAGTGAGTACATACCATATTTGTCCTTCTGAGTCTGGGTTACCTTACTCAGTATGATATTTTCTAGTTCCATCCATTTGCCTGCAGATTTCATGATATCATTGTTTTTCTCTGCTGAGTAGTGTATATATGTACCACATTTTCATAATCCATTTTTCAGTTGAGGGCATCTAGGTTGTTTCCAGGTGCTGGCTATTATGAATAATGCTGCTATGAACATAGTTGAGCATGTGTCTTGTGGTATGATTGAGCATTCCTTGGGTATATACCCAAGAGTTGTATAGCTGGGTCTTGAGGAAGGTTGAGGCACAATTTTCTGAGAAACTGCCATACTGATTTCCAAAGTGGATGGATAAGTTTGCACTCCCACCAACTGTGGAGGAGTGTTCCCTTGCTCCACATCCTCTTTCCTACTTTTATTTTTAAATGAGTCATCCCAAATAGGACACCAATAAAGAAACTGCAGCACAAACTGTGCCATAGAACAAATAGAACAAACACATATCTGTGAAACATTCCAATCAACCGATATACAATATACATTTTTCTCAGAAGCTTGTAGAGTCTTCAATAAAACACACCATGTTCTAGGTAACAAAACATATCTTTAAAAGTATAAGATATTTGAAATAATTTATTGAATCCTATCATTTCATAATTGAAAGAAACTTGAAATGTCTAGTCTGAAAAACTACATAAATACTAAGAGACTGAATACTGCATTCTTGAGTGACCAATGGTCATTAAGAAGAAATTAATGAGGAAATAAAAAGTTCAAGAATCAAATGAAAAGAAAACCACAAGTTACCAGAACCTTACTGACCTATCATTTTGACGTTGAAAATGGTGACCACTCTTTTGTTCTTTGCCTGGTGATCTGTTTCAGGGGAATTGTTCACACTGCAATCCTGCTGTACCAATAAAGTCATCTTGGATCAGGGACAGAGTCAGTGATTAGCTGGCCAGAATTAAGTATAGAGTTGTTAGAAGACTGAGGAAGTGGAATAGAGAGGGACAGGAAGTGAGAAGGGGGGAGCTGGTGGGATTTCCAGTGTTTTGGGATGAGAGAAACACAGAGATTAAGGTCAGCCCCTCTACTGTTCCTTGAATTTATCAGGGTTTTTTTTTTTTTAATCTCAATTTCTGACTCCTGAGTTTTTCTTAATACTAGAACAATTTAGGTAAATGCTATATCTAGTATTCAACATGTGGCCTTAGATGATGCCTACGTGGCAAAGCTGCCACAGCCACACAAGCTCTGACTCCGACCCCTGGCAGACTGTGTCCTATTGATGTAACCAACCGTCTTATTAAATAAGAAACACAGAAACAATGTAAAAGAGAAAGCCGAGAGGTCAGAGCTCAGAGGTAAAATCTCACCCTTCCTCCTGCTGTCCCAGCTTCGAGAAAAAAGAGACCTACTTCCTGTCGGTTCGTTTTTTTATAGTATGTTGTTCTGCCTTCTCATTGGTTGTAAACCCAAACACATGACTGCCTCGTCACTGTCTGAATGTACAGCCCCCTAGGTCTTAAAGGCATATGTCTCCAATGCTGGCTATATCCCTGAACACACAGAGATCTTATGGGATTAAAGGCGTGTGCCACCACCGCCACACTCTTGCTATGGCTCTAATAGCTCTGACCCCCGGACAACTTTATTTATTAACATACAATCAAAATCACATTTCAGTACAATTAGATTACCACCACATTTCCCCTTTTCTATTTTAATAAAAAGAAAAAAAGCAAAAGGTTATAACTAACAAAAGAAAAACTATATACAAAAGTACAATAACTATATACAATATATACAAGTAATAAATACCTAAAAAGGTATTTGACAAATCAGAGAAAATAATTCCATTATCTATCCTATTTTGGTAAATCCAAGATGTATCTAATGCACTTTCTATCCTAATTAATTTTCAACTATAAGTAACTAATCTTCAACCATAACTAACTAATCTTCAACTCCCTCAGAGACCCAAGAAGGGAATAATATTAGCTAACAAAAATAAAAACAGGAAGTGCATGCAAGCAACTTCCAAAAAATTTTGTGAGTTGACAGAAACAGCCAGCTGCCTGGGCAGTCACCTGAGGTTTCTCCGCAGTGTTGGGGCATCATCTTCAGCCTATAGGCTTAGTGTATCTGACAGACTCATTTGTGAAGTAGGATGTACACAAGGTCATCAGTTCAACCTCACATTGGGTGAGAGCAGTCCACGTACCAGAAACACCTGAATTCCACTAGTGTCCTGTCATGATTCAGGATTTTAAATTCTGGAAATTGTTGACAGTTTTTAATTCAGCTGTCCATTCTTCTTGGCTGTGTATATATGGCTTCATCTCAGCATCTCCTTCTTCTCCACATCCCTCTATTAAATGCCAGTCTACTTTTGAGAGGCATGAGCTTTCAGCTGCTGTTCCATTGTACAACAGAATCCATCGGCCTCTGCCTGTTAAGCTGCCTTCGAAGAAAAGGGCACTGTACCTTTTCCGGATGCGAAGGCCACTTCAGGGATGGGGCCATATTGTC
The DNA here is from genome assembly GCF_004664715.2 of Peromyscus leucopus. Taxonomy (NCBI): domain Eukaryota; kingdom Metazoa; phylum Chordata; class Mammalia; order Rodentia; family Cricetidae; genus Peromyscus; species Peromyscus leucopus. The sequence goes on from NC_051066.1 coordinate 129,870,446, forward strand.
CTGGCCTCAGAAGATGCCTTTTGATAAAGCCATAACCACACTTGTTTTGGCAAGAATCAGTAGTCCCTTGTTTCGTGAACTGTCTGTCCATTTTGTCCTGTTAATTTGAGGATACTTTGTTGTCCAGTGGCTAACTTTCTCCACGATGAAAGGTGACTCCATATGCAGTTTCTTCAATGCCCATATTTTCTCTAAAGTAGATTGGTACTGCCAGGAGCCGACATGTCTCAAAAAAGAAAAATTTTCTAAGTTATTAAAACATTTTAAATGCCATATTCTGTAGATCTCTGAAGGGTTTGAAGATGACCTGTCTAAAACATCTCTGCTCAATTTTTAAAACATATCTAATATGACTACAAGTTCTATGATAATGTCTAACTACTAGCTTTCATTTCTTTATATCCTAATAGTTGATAATAATAACATTCAAGGATCAGAAATTTGCATTACATTGTTAAATGAATGGTATAAATACAATTAGAAATATACATATAGCATTTTCTAACAATATCAGTTTCAAATTTGTATACAATATAAAACAATTCAATCCAATGTAAAGTATTTAAAACTAGTAATTGTCTTTTTCTTTTCTTTCTTTCTTTCTTTCTTTTTCTTTCTTTCTTTCTTTCTTTTTTTTAAACAAGAACCTTAAATCTAATCTCCTTTGCTTAGCCTTTTCCCTAACCCTTGACAATAACTTGTAACCAACCCCCCTAAATACTGAAAACTATTCCACACCCAAAACCCATTAAAAAGACCAAAAAACCACCCGCCCCACACCACCTCTTTGGGAATGTGGGCGTCGTATTCTTAAAATTGCTTCCTGCTGTGTATGGGCGAAGTTTTCTTTATCCTGAAAGAAAAATTTTAGGTTAATTGTCAAATTCTAGGAGAGGTAACTATATCCTTCATTATCCAGTCTGTGTATAATGCCAAAGTTCAGGGTTTATCTCAAGTCCTTATTCAAGTAGTCTTTGAGACTGGATCATCTCAGCTAGTCATCTCAAATTTGCTCTGAGCACCTTGTAGTTCAAAGCTGATCTGTGGATGATGTTTGTCAGCTTAATGATATTATTATTGTCCACGTGGAATTGTTGTTGTTGTGGGGCCCATCTTCTTTCTGGAGACTTCAGTTGATGTTAGGCCTGGCCGTGATTTCCTGTAGAAAACTGATAAGAGACTCGAACACAAAAACATATATATGCAGCTAGCCTTTTTTCTAGAATTAGTTAGTACTCTATGTGACCATTCATATCTTAACAAAGTTTAAAATGTATATATATATATTAATCTTGTAAATTTTGATATAAAATTTATACTTTAAGAAAAGTTTAAAGAATCAGAATAGAATCAAAGAGTTGAGATTAGTAATAGAATAGTCCCTTAATTAATTTTGCTTTTGTCCTGTACCATAGCAGAAGATGGCTCTTATTCTGGCATGATACAGGGATTTTGCATTTTCCTTTTAACAACATGCTTGAGTTTAAAGAAGGAGAGAGCCATTCTCCAACTCCAAAGTCAGCTTTAAATTTTAATTGAACTGGGACTGTTAGAAAACCAATAGTGTTAAATCTTTAGAGAAAAACAGAAACAAACATTTAGGAAGACATAAAATTTTTTTAGATAACATATACCCATACACCGTTTCACTCTGTTTCTTGGGATAGATGATTTGTCCCTTTTCTTCAGTTGTCTCATTTGTCCAGTGTTCTTCAAATTCCTTAACCTTCATTCTCCTAAAAGACAAAAACAAAAACCTTTCCCAAGACTAATTTTGGGGATGTTTCCTTTTGACAAGTTATTATCTGATTAAATGAAAAGGCATGTGTTATTGATACAAGTTAGTTTAAATAGGATGTTCATGCTGGTTGATGAACTATCACCTCCTCAATTAAGAGGTCTCTCTTGTTCAAATCGAACCTTTATCAATTTTGATGGTACCCACAGCTTATCTTCTCCTGTAGAAACAAAAGCAAAACCTCGTCCCCAATGTATTACATACCCTGGTTTCCATTCTGAGGTCAGCACATCCTTAAAGTATATAGGCTGATTTAATTCTGTAGTTTTTTCTATTATCCAATGTCTCTCTGCAGCTGTTGTTCCTTTCTCATTGGCATTCAGAAAATTCAAAGTTAGAAGAGCATTATGCAGTCTATTTCTGGGGGTTTTGTTACCCATTTCTGTTTATTTAGCATATCCTTTAGAGTTCTGTTTGATCTTTCTATAACTGCTTGACCTGTAGGATTATGTGGTATGCCTGTAATATGCTTTATATTGTAATAAGCAAAAAACTGTTTCATTTTAACAGAGACATATGATGGAGCATTGTCAGTTTTGATTTGTGCAGGTATACCCATGATGGCCATAACTTCTAGCAAATGAGTGATTACAGAATCAGCTTTTTCAGAACTCAAAGCAGTTGCCCATTGAAATCCTGAATAACTATCGATAGTGTGGTGTACATATTTCAATTTTCCAAATTCTGCAAAGTGAAACACGTCCATCTGCCAGATTTCATTTCTCTGAGTACCCTTTGGGTTACATCCTGCTGGTAATGGCGTTTGATTGTAGAAGGAACAAGTAGGACATTTCTTTACTATTTCTTTGGCTTGTTGCCAGGTTATGGAAAAATCCTTTTTTAAACCTTTACTATTAACGTGATGTTTTTTATGAAATTCTGAGGCCTCCAGCACATTTCCTATCAATAATTTATCAATCTCATCATTGCCTTGTGCTAGAGGGCCGGCAGACCAGTATGGGATCGAATGTGAGTTATATATAAAGGATGATTCCTTTTCCTGATTGTATCTTGTAATTGAATAAATAGTGAAGTTAATTCTGAAGCATCAGGGATAAATTCTGCAGTCTCAATATGTAACACCACTCTTTCAGCATACTGAGAGTCAGTTACTATGTCGAGAGGTTCTGAAAAATCCATTAATACCAACAGAATAGCATACAATTCTGATTTTTGAACTGAATTATACGGACTTTGAACCACTTTACTTAAATTTTCTGATTTGTAACCTGCCTTTCCTTCTTTGTTGGCATCTGTATAAAATGTACGAACTCCAGATATGGGATTTTGCTGTACAATTCGAGGCAAGATCCAATCAGCTCTCTTTATAAGATCAACTCTATTGCTTTTGGGATATTTGCTGTTATTTTCTCCCAAAAAATTACTGCAAGCTCTTTGCCAAGGTTCACTTTCTGTCCATAATTTTTCAATGTCCTCCTTAGTTAATGGTACGACAATTTCTGCTGGGTCTATGCCTGCTAATTGACGAAGTCACAGTTTTCCTTTGTAAATCAAGTCAGAGATTTTTTCCACATAAGTTTTTAATTTTTTATTTGGTTTATTTGGTAAAAATATCCATTCCAATATAATATCTTCCCTCTGCATTAATATTCCAGTAGGAGAACGCCTAGAAGGTAAAATAACCAAAATGCAATCCAGCTTTGGATCAATACGATCCACGTGTCCTTCATGCACTTTCTTTTCTACCAAGGCCAATTCTTTCTCAGCTTCAGGTGATAATTCTCTTGGACTATTTAAGTCCTTGTCACCTTCTAAGGTTCTGAACAAATTAGTCAGTTCATCATTTTTTACCCCAACAATAGTTCGTAGATGAGAAATATCTCTAAATAATCTTTGAAAGTCATTAAGAGTCTGTAGTCTATCTCTCCGAATTTGCACCTTTTGGGGTCTAATTTTTTGTAGCTCTATTTTATATCCTAAATAATTAATAGAATCTCCTCTTTGTATCTTTTCAGGAGCAATTTGTAATCCCCAGCAAGGCAAAATTTTCTTTACTTCTTCAAACATTATTTCTAAAGTATCTGCATTTGAGTCAGCTAGTAAAATATCGTCCATATAATGATAAATTATAGATTTAGAAAATTTTTTACGTATCACTTCCAATGGCTGTTGTACAAAATATTGGCACAGAGTTGGGCTATTCAACATTCCTTGTGGGAGGACCCTCCATTGAAATCTTTTAACCGGTTGAGAATTATTATAAGTAGGCACTGTAAAAGCAAATCTTTCTTTGTCTTTTTCTTGTAAGGGTATTGAAAAGAAACAGTCTTTTAAATCAATAACTATGAGAGGCCATCCTTTTGGTAACAGAGTAGGCAAAGGCATCCCAGATTGTAGAGAGCCCATTGGCTGAATTATTTTGTTAATTGCTCTAAGGTCTGTTACCATTCTCCATTTACCAGATTTCTTTTTAATAACAATACAGGAGAATTCCAAGGGCTGGTTGATTCTTCAATATGCTGAGCATTTAACTGTTCTTCTACCAGCTCTTCTAAAGCCTGGAGTTTCTCTGTTGTTAAAGGCCATTGTTGGACCCATACAGGCTTGTCTGTTAACCATTTTAAAGTTAGAGCTGTTGGTGTCTTTGGAAGATCATCAGTTATTGTGCCCTGTTCTTGTATAATATGGATGGCTGGTGACCACTCATTAGAACAATATCTTCTAATATTTCTCTCAGTAACATGTGCTAGTTTATGATTTGTTTCTGAGATTGGAGGGATGTTAATCTGAGTATTCCATTGTTGCAACAAGTCTCGACCCCACAGGTTCATAGTTATGTTAGCCACATATGGTTTTAATTTTCCTCTCTGTCCTTCTGGACCTATACATTCGAGCCATCTTGCACTCTGTTTCACCTGAGATAATGTCCCAATTCCTAACAGTTGAACGTTTACCTCCTGAAGAGGCCAAGTTGGATGCCAAAATTCTGGTGCAATTATGGTAACGTCCGCACCTGTGTCTACCAGACCAGACAACAAAACACCATTTATTTTTATTGTTAATTTTGGTCTTTGTTCATTAATAGAAGTTTGCCAAAAAATTTTCTTTATGTTTTCTCCTGAATTTTCTATTCTCTCTGTTTCATCATCCTGACCAGAATGATTTTTTCCAATAGGCATTTGGTTATTTAATCGCTCTCCAGAGCAGGCATTTCCTCTATGGCTGCAGGAAAGGTTTGAACTGGATTTGCACTGGGGGCCTGCCTGAGGCCCCTCTGGGAGTTTCCCGAAGACTGAGGCAAAGGATTACCCTGTCTGTCCTTTGTTGATCTACATTCGTTGGTCCAGTGTTTTCCCTTACCACACCTTCTGCATACTCCAGAAGGAAGGGGCATTCTGTTGTCATTGTTCCTTGAAGAAACATTGTTTCTGGGAATGACCTGTCTACAGTCCCTTTTCAAATGTCCTTGCTTTCCACATCCAAAACATCTAACACTCCTCAAACCTTTTGAAATTACTTCTCCTACCCATGTATCATCATGCTCATCAGCTTCAACATTAATTGTTTCTCTAATGCAATCTTCTATAGGTGCAGATCTTGCCCTTAATGGCCTGATTATTCTTTTGCATGCTGCATTCGCATTCTCAAAGGCCAAAGATTCAATTATTGCCTTACTAGCTTCTGAATCCGAGACCATTCTTTTTACTGCTGAAGCCAGTCTTTGTAAAAAATCTGTAAAAGACTCTTTTGGGCCTCGCATCACCTTTGTAAATGACTCAGATTTTTTTCCTGGTTCCTCAACTCTGTCCCATGCATTCAAGGCTGCCGTTCGACATAAAATTAGGGTTTGGACATCATATAAACATTGTGTTTGTGCTGAAGCATATTGGCCTTCGCCCATAAGCTGATCCTGGCAAACTTGTATTCCTTTATCCTTCCATTGTTTTTCTATGTTTTTAGCCTCCTCCTTAAACCAAGTCAGAAATTGAAGTCTCTGGCTGGGTTCCAGAACACCTTGTGCAAGGTCCCGCCAGTCCTGTGGTACTATCCTATTATATGTTGACCAAGAGTTTAACATTTGCTTTACATATGGGGAATGCATGCCATAAGATACTATTGCCTCCTTAAACCTTTTTAAATCCAACATTTCAATTGGAGCCCAATTATTTTGTGTAGCCATTTGATCAGGCATCTGCTGTACGGTTACAGGATAAATTAAGGGTGACTGTGTGAAAACAGGCTTTCTTTCTGCAACCTTATGATCCCGACTTGAAACAACTTCACTGTTAATTTCTTCTGTCTGAATTTTTACAGGTTTAACAAGTTCTTCTAAAGCTGTTATCCTGGCACTTAAATTGACTATCTTTTTAAATATTAAAATGTGGATTATTATAGTGATAAGGTGCATAATTCCACCAATACTAATATTATATAGTTGTTCCATTGTCAGACTGCCTAAAATTTCGAACAAAAACCAATTTTCTTCCAATGTACACATAAAACCCATTTGTTTTTTAATGTGGAAAAAAATTCTCTTTTAGATAGTTCCCTTTAAAATATCTGATATGTTATGACTTACCAAATCTGCCTAGAACAGTAGAAATCCGTGGGGATTTTCAAAGCAGCCACCTAGTGTCCCAGGTGTAAATCTAAAGAGAGAGAGAGAGAGAGAGAGAGAGAGAGAGAGAGAGAGAGAGAGAGAGAGAAAGACAGCTGGCTAAAGTTTAAATGCAGCCACGTGTTCCCTCTTGTGCCGAGTCAAGGCTTGGGTCTGGCTTCCTTAAACTCCGACCACGTGCGTTGGCTTTACAGGCAGGGCCCTGTTTGGCAGGGCAACTCTGAGTTGTTTGTAGCACCGGCTTTAAGCAAGCAGAACTAGACCCAGGCTAAGAAGCCGCTGCTCAGACTAAGAAGCCGATCGCCGCCGGCCACCGAGTGCGCCGCCGCGGGCCGCCTGCCGCCCTTTCGGGAAAGCGGACCTGCCGCCAAGCCAAGCAGTTTTTAATGGATTCTTGTCATGTTGGGCGCCAGATATTGATGTAACCAACCGTCTTATTAAATAAGAAACACAGAAACAATGTAAAAGAGAAAGCCGAGAGGTCAGAGCTCAGAGGTAAAATCTCACCCTTCCTCCTGCTGTCCCAGCTTCGAGAAAAAAGAGACCTACTTCCTGTTGGTTCATTTTTTTATAGTATGTTGTTCTGCCTTCTCATTGGTTGTAAACCCAAACACATGACTGCCTCATCACTGTCTGAATGTACAACCCCCTAGGTCTTAAAGGCATATGTCTCCAATGCTGGCTATATCCCTGAACACACAGAGATCTTATGGGATTAAAGGCATGTGCCACCACCGCTACACTCTTGCTATGGCTCTAATAGCTCTGACCCCCGGACAACTTTATTTATTAACATACAATCAAAATAATATTTCAGTACAATTAGATTACCACCACAGTGTCCTGTAGGCTGGCCTGTACACTGGAACACGGTGTCCCCTCAGCCCTGCTGCTGCATGATCGGGTGTCTTCAGCCCAGGTGTGTGGTGCCAGGGCCAGGTGGCTTGGTCCTCTCCCACACTATGTCCTATGCTCCACTAGTAGCAGCAGGTGGCTTGGTCCTCTCCCACACCATGTCCTAGCCATGTGGGCTTCTTCTATGTCTTACCACATCTCCCCTCATGGTGGGCGGGCAGTCACAGTGGCTGCCTGTCACACACGTGAAATTGGCACAGCCTGGCAAACCCTCCTGTGCTTCCTCTTCTTGCCTGCACAGTCAGCTATTGTCACTGCAGCTGATTACCCATGTCCTGTTCAACGCAGTCTCTTGGTGTCAGCAGATCTGGTGACACATCTGGGAGTTCTTAAAGGGGAAATTAGCTTTAAAAAAGGGGCTGTAGCATGAACCTTAAAAGTTCTTATTAATAAAATCAAACCCGAGCCAGGTATTTGGGTGAACTGGAAGATCAGAAAACCAGAACAAGCCACAGCTACCTCACCTCGCCGGATTCTCAGCTGGTCTTCTTTTCTCAGACTGGAGGCCTTTGAGTCCTCATCCAGAATGGGTCTCACCTGAACTGTGCTGCTCAAAACCTAAAAGCTTAACCAGCCAAATGCCTCTAGTTTCTGGTCCTCACGCCTTATATACCTTTCTGCTTTCTACCATCACTCCCTGGGATTAAAGGCTTGCTTTCTGGCATTAAAGGCCTGTGTCACCATGGCTAGTCATTTCCAATGTGGCCTTGAACTCACAGAGATCCAGAGGGATTTCTACGTCTGGAGTGCTAGGATTAAAGGTGTGAGTGCCACCATTTTCTAGCCTTTGTATCTAATGGCTGTTCTGTCTCTGACCCCAGATAAGTTTATTAGGGTGCACAATATTTTGGGGAACACAATACCACCACAGGGGGCTGAGAGTTATTCTTTCCTATTTTAAGAATTGGAAATTCTTAACAATTTAGGGAGCTAGGACCCTGTTTAGTGTTATGATGGATGGCTTGCAAATAGAAAAAAATAAATGAAGGAATAAACCACTTAGCTGGGATTGACATAATACTGATTTTAATTACTATTAGTTTGGTAATTCATATTTTATCCTTAAAAATTGTTTGATAACTGTGACAAATATGCAAATTTTATTGATGATACAAGCCACAGAAAGAGTTACTATTGATAAGATGCAAGCTTTAGAAAGACTTACTACTGATGCCATCAAGCCTTTGAAAGACTTATTAATGAAAATAATAAAGATTCCACTGATAGGAAACAAGCCATGGACTTACTAATGAAAATAATTAAATTCTGACTAACAAAATACACACCACAGAAAAACCTACCAATGAAAATAGGAAATATATTCAAACACAGATAGAGGAATTTAGAGTAGAACCTACCCTACCATTGCATTATGAAGCTGAAGAGGAGTGGGCCAAGGTTACTAGAAAACCAACTTAACTTTATCCAGTTACCACACAAGAATGACCACTAGATGATTGGCACACACAAGAATATGCAGAATTTGACTGTAATCCTGTAGAAGTTTTAGATATGAAGATATTTAAAGAAGCAGGCATTTCATATGGTATGAACTCACCCTATTTGAATCAGATAATAAATTCATGGGCAACTTGGAACAGAATTATCCCACAAGACTGGAAATATTTGTCTATACTATATTGGAGGCTGGCCCTCAGTTACAGTGAAAACATTGTCAAAAGAGAAACTAGGGTCAGAGCACAATGAAATAGGGCTAGAGGTATGGAAACTTTCCAGAACCAGCTTGTCATTGAAGGCTAGTACACTGATTTGCAAAGACAGTCTAGATTTGATGATCACATGTTGGTGCTCTGACATAAGGCAGCTTTGAACGCTTGGAACAGATTTGAAGAATCAGGAAAGAAGACTGAGTCATTTGCTAAAATTATACAAGGCCTAAAAGAAGCCTTCATTGATTTTTTTTGCAAAGATTGACTATAGATGTAAGTAGAATGATATCAGATCCAGAAGTTAGACAAATATTAATTGAATCTTTGACTTTTGAAAATACTAATTCAGAATACATTAAGGTTGATTTGATGTTTAAAGGTAAGATCAGCACTAATAGATGAATGAATTAGAAATACAGCTGATATTGGATCTCATGCTAATGATGCTACATAAGCTCTTGATAGGAGCACTAATTTCTAGAAATTTTAAGCAAAATCAAAATGTCAAAGGTTTTAGTTGTGATAAACAGGTCATTTGAAAAGCGATTGTGGGCAAGATGTTCCTGCAAACAATGTCTTTTTCTAGATATAATCCAAACAGAAGGCCCATCCTTCTGGAGTATATAGAAGGTGATAAAGGCCAGCACTGGACTAATGTATGTAGATCAACAAGGAACAGGCAAGGTAACCATTTTTCATCAGAAAACACTTCACAGGGACTACCACAGCCCCCAATATAAGATTTTGCTCACTCCTTCCCTGTCAGCATTGAAGAAACTTATCCACAGAGCAATTAAAAAACGTAATGCCTGTTGTTAAAAACAACATTGCTCTGCATTTGGTCATGAACAGAACAACTTCAGTAGATAACACAAAAAGTTCAGGAGAGCCCAGAAAATGGATATTTTGGCAAACTAATATAAATGATCAGAGACTAAAGCTAAAAATACAATCAAATGCCATTGAAATTGAAGGACTAGTAGGGACACAGGAACAGATATAGTAATCATTTCACCAAAATGTTGGTATCCAGATTGGCCTGTTCAGGAGGTAAATGTTCAACTTCTTGGGATTGGAACTTTATCTCAGGTAAAACAATGTGCAAGCTGAGTTGAGTGTATAGGGCCAGAAGGACAGATAGGAAAATGAAAACCATATGTGGCTAACATAGCAATGAATTTATGAGGACATGATATGTTGCAGCAATGGAAAATATAGATTAACATTCCTCCAAACTCAGAAACAAAACATAAAGAATGCTTTTGAGAGAAAAATTGAAAGTATTATCAAGAATAGCCAGAGACCATTCAGGTTGTACATAAACAGGGCACAATAGCTGGTGGTTTTTGAAGGGTCCCAATAGCCCTGACTTTACAATCATTAACTGACAAACCTATGTGACTGGAATAATGGCCTTTGACATCAGAAAAATCACAGGCCTTAGAACAGCTGGTAGGTACAGGAGCAGCTAGATGTTCATCATATTGAAGAATCTACCAGTTCTTGGAATTCTTCTATATTTATCATTAAAAAGAAATCTGGAAAATGGAGAATGATAATAGATCTGAGAGGTATAAAAAGGCGATTCCACCAATGTGCTCTTTACAGCCTGGAATTCCTTTGCCTTCTTTATTACCTAAAGGCTGGCCCATTATAGTGACTAAATTAAAAGACCGCCTTTTTATTATACTTTTTACAAGAACAGGATAGAGAAAATTTTGCCTTCACAGTGATTACCTATAATAATTCTCAACCTGTTAGAAGGTACCATTGGAAAATTTTTTACAAGGAATGTTAAACAGCTCTATCTTGTGTCAATATTTTGTACAATAGCCACTAGAAATAATTCTCAGTTTCCTCAATATATAGCTTACAATTATATGATAAATATACTGGCTGATTCAGATGCAGATACCTTAGGAAAAAATTCTTGATGAAATAAAGACAATTTTGCCTTGATGGGAATTTCAAATTGCTTCTGAAAAAACACAAAGAGGAGATCCTATTAATTATGTAGTTTATTATATAGGTTTACAGAAAATTCAACCACAGAAAGTTCAAATTAGGAGAGATCAATTATAAACTCTTAATGATTTTCAAAAACTTCTGGGAAATATTAACTGCTTATGGCCCACAACTGAGCTAACAACTCAAGAACTGGGTAATCCATTTCAAATCTTACATGGTGATAAGGACTTAAATAGTTCAATAAAATTATCAGCTGAGGCTGAGGGAGAATTGGTGTTGTGGGAGGATCCTCCTGTAGGCTGTGAATATGTATATCTCTTATTGGTTGATAATAAAGCTGTTTTGGCCTATGGCAAGGCAGGATAGGTTAGGTAGAAAAACCAAAGTAAGGAGATGAAGAAGGGTGGAGTCAGGAGTCACCTGCCAGATGCAGAGGAAACAAGATGAGAATGCCATACTGAGAAATGGTACAAAGCCACGTGGTTAAACATACATAAGAATTATGGGTTAATTTGTGTATAAGAGTTAATTAGAAAGAAGCCTGGGCTACTGGCCAAGCATTTATAATTAATATGAGCCTCTGTGTAGTAGTTTGGGAAGTGGCTGCTGGGTGTTTGGGAGTTGCTAGTGGGACAGAAACTTCTGTTTACATGTGGTGTTCCAACGTGTGACTGAAATTTCCACATAAAACCTGACAAAGCTTAAAAAAGTATTTTAGAGACATAAGAATGGAGTCAAGCACAACTTCTTGATAGCTGCCTTTTCTCTGGTGGACTCTGTTTGCTGGTGGTGATCAGAGGTGTGGGTCCTTTATGAGATGGCTTTTTGGCTCAGTGCTAGTGGCCAAAATGGGCGGCTCTTTTGGGAGACCCTACTTCTAAGCACTTCTATGGTGTTTATGAGTAGCTGGAAGCATGCTACTTGGTGGCAGCATGAACCAAGGAACTTCCCGGAATTGGGGTGGTAAACATGCCTCTGCCATGAGACTAGACTTTTAGAGAACCAAGGGGGAAGAGCCAGCACCAGCATGCCATAATCTAAATTACATAGCAGATTTTTTTGTTCATACAGGCAAAAGGGTTAAAGATACATAGTAAAAAACAGATTCAGAAAATACCCTCTAAATACATAGGCTTGGAGAGAGAGAGAGGGAGAGAGAGAGAGAGAGAGAGAGAGAGAGAGAGAGAGAGAGAGAGTAAAAAGGTAGAGACAATCATAGATCTGAAAAATAATTTAAAAATAATAAAGTCCTTAGAAAGGGAAAAGAGTAATAAAAATATGATGAACCATGAAATATGGTAAATACACAGAGAGCACAGATTCTATAATCTAATGTGTTGTCTTTATATTTTTGACTATTAATGGAAAAATATTAACTACCAAGAGACCTTAGATTTTGGAAACTGCTATATTAAACTAACCTATATTTTAAAAAATATCTTCACTCCAAAATTTATGTCAAAAGGTATGTTGCTTTGGGGGAGAAGTTGTGTTTTTATTTCTACAGGAAATGAGAAGCTATAGATTCTTTCTGTGTTAAAGAAAATCAGGTTTGATCAAGGCCCTCTGAAAGACCCTCTGAAATCCTGACTACAAACATGAAAAAATAAACCTAAAGAAACTACAAGACATAAAACATATATTTTACCTGCTCAAACATAAAACAAAAAATTTCTTTGGCTGGTTTGTGCACAATTAATGTGACAACATCAATTTATTAAGGGGGAACAATGAGAATACAAATTCACTAATACAGAATAAGGCAGACACCACTGCTGATCCTGCTGGTCCAGCTGCTGCTATCCTGTCTTTCTGCCCCAGGGGGATGGGGACCAACTGCAAGCTGATCCACAATGCTTGGCTTGGTCCTGGCCACCCAAGAGAGTGCTTGATCCCTCTCTCTCAGCTCTTAATGGACACATATGCAGACAAAGCCATACCCTAGAGCTTGTACCCCAAAGCTATTGGCCAAATGGAATGAATTCCCACAGCATACAAAGCACAGTTTATATTTGTGTTAATACAGATATGTATGTTACCTTTAAAAGTTTATAATTTTCAGAGCAAGGGGACCAGACATCAATAAAATGATGGGACAGATGATCTAGTATCCAAAACAGCTTCAAGGCTACTAACTGAGATGATGAAACCTCACAGAATACTATAGCCAAGACTTAACAATTATCCTAAATTTTCTCAGGGTCCCAAGAAGATTACCAGCACCCCCAATCAACAGGAAATAGTCTAGCAAACTACATCCATGTTCCCAAAAATAGATTATAGATATTTGTCTTTGTTAGGGGGTTGGTTATAAATTGTCATTTGTCATAGTCAATCTCTTTCTAAAGAAGATAGGGGGATATGATATAGAAATATTGAAGAAAAGGTAGATTATTATGATAAAAAGGGTAGATTATTAAATCTTCTTTAATCTCAAAATATTTTACATTGGTAAGGATTTTAGTTAATTGATAGAAATTTAAAGTCAATTTTGTTATACTATATGTATATTTCTACTCTTGTTTAAGACATTTTGTCTCTGCAGCTCATTTGAAATTATAATGTATAATTAAAAATACAGATTAATAGTTATTCATTTATATTTGTCAAACTTATAGTCATGTTAGTTATGTTTCTAGGTTTGCAGAGATATGCTCCAAATAGATAAGTAATCTTCAAACACTTCAAAGACCTATAGAACATGGCATTTAAAATGGTTTAATAACTAAGAATTTTTTGATGTGAGACATATCTTCTCCTGGCAGCACTGACCTATTCCAGAGAGGATGATGGGCACTGAAGACACTCTATAAGTGTTTTCTTTAAGATAAAACCAGCCTATTTGGGCAAGAAACAGCCCTTGCTCTGACTGCTGACAGTAAGTATGCTGTCCAATCTGAACAAACAGGACACAAAGAAAAGCAGTTGCTGAATTTTGCCAAGACAGGGTTGGACAGTCCTTCAAATTTTCCAGCTTCTGTAAAGGATCTGTCAGATATTCTAGGCCTGTAAGCCAGAGTTAGATGCCCTAACATCACAGAGAAACCTTGGGTCACTATCCATGCAGTAAGCTGCTTCTGCCATTCACTACATTTTTTGGAAGTTGCTTCCTTGCACTTCCTGCTTACTCAGGTAGTATTATTTCCTTCTCAGGTCTTTGATGGAGTTCAAGACTAGATAGTTATAATTATAGTTTTCCTTATTTATGATAAAATATAAATTAGATATGAAACTTTAGATTCACCAAAATGAGATGGATAATTAAATGTTTTCTCTGATTTTGTCAAATACAAATAGACCAGATATTGCAACTATAATTTTTGCTTGATATCTATTTTGTGATTTGTAATTTACTATGTTAAAGTTAAAACCTTCCTTTTTGATTAGACAGAAAGGGGGAAATGCTGTGGGAGAATCCTTCTGTAGGCTGTGAGTTTGTATTTTTCTCATTGGTTGATAATAAAGCTATTTTGGCTTAAGGTAAGGCAGAAAAAACAAATTAAGGAGGAGAAGAAGGGTAGAGTCAGGAATCATCAGCTAGATGTAGAGGAAGCAAGATGAGAATATCATACTGAGAAAAGATACCAAGCCACGTGGCTAAATATAGATAATAATTATGGATTAATTTAAGTCTAAGAGCTAGTTAGTAATAAGTCTGAGCTACTGGCTGAACATTTATAATTAATATAAGCCTCTGTGTGGTAATTTGGGAAGCAGCTGCTGGGTATTTGGAAGTTGCTGGTGAGACAGAAACTTCCATTTGCACATTGGCTTTGGTAGAGAAGAAATTAGAGGATGCATATTTGGAATGCTTGGGTCTAGAGCTTGATTGTATTTTGGTCATACTACCTTCTACTCACACCCCTACAGGAACTCTTATGCAGGTATAAGACAATCACTTAGAATGGTTATTTTTACCACACAGAGTAAAACATTAAAGACTTATGTAGAAAAGAATTCTGAATTAATTCTGAAAAGAAAGTTGAGACTGCATCAGTTACCAGGAATAGACCCAGCAGAAATTGTGGTACCTTTTCACTAATGCTGAAATGGCCTCATTATGGGCAGAAAATGAACATTGGCAAAGAGCTTGCAGTAACCTTCTTGGGAGAAATCAGCAACAAATATCCCCAAACAAGAGATTGAGACTTCAGTTTATGAAGAGAATTAATTGGATCCTTCCTCACATTGTATGGAGGATACCAATTTCTGGAGGCCCTACATTCTATATTGATGCAAATAAATCATAAAAGGCAGGTTATAAGTCAGAAAAAAATAAGTAAAGTGAATCCAATCTGTTATGATTAAGTTAAAAATCAGAATTATGTGTTATTCTCATGTTATTATTAGATTTTCCAGAATTTTTCATATATTTATTTACTCTCAATATGTGGAAAGAGTTATTTTACATATTGAAACTGCTGAACTTATTCCAGTTGATTCAGACTTAGCTTTGTTATTTCTTCAATTACAAGAAATAATCAGGAATAGAAATCATCCCTTATATAACACATACCAGACCTCATATGGGCCTACCAGGCTCTATTGCACAGAGCTATAATGAAATTAATCAGCTATTCATAGGAAATGTGTAAAGACCTCAGAATTTCATAAGAAGCACCAATTTTTTAAAAATTTATTTGTTAAATTTAATTTTACATATCAGCCACGGATTCCCTTGTTCTCCCCCTCCACCTACCCCCCACCTTCCCCCCAGCACCTCCCCCACACAACTCTCCCCCCAGTCCCACAGCCTCTCAGACCCAACCAAGTAAACACAGAGACTTATATTGCATACAAACTGTATGGCCGTGGCAGGCTTCTAGCTAACTGTTCTTATAGCTTAAATTAGTCCATTTCCATACATCTATACCTTGCCACGTGGCTGGTGGCCTACCGGCATCTTCACATGCTGCTGGTCATGGTGGCGGCTGCAGTGTCTCTCTGCCTCAGCCTTCTGCTTCCCAGAATTCTCCTCTCTCCTTGTCCCACCTACTTCCTGCCTGGCCACTGGCCAACCAGTGTTTTATTTATTGACCAATCAGAGCAATTTGACATACAGACCATCCCACAGTACTTCCCCTTTCTTTTTTTTAAAAGGTTTTAACTTTTACACATCTCCAAAGTCAGCTTGGTATATTTGGGAATTTGGGCGTAGCTTCTCTTACTACTTCCTGCTGGAGGGGGGCGCTGTATCTTATGGGGACACAAAGAAAATTTTAGGATCATGGAGTAGTCCGTGAGACCATATCGTCTGAGCCAGTTGCCTTTAAATGATTCTGGATGTTGGATCATCTGGGCCACGGTGTCATCGGAGACCTTTCAGGTGGTCTTGGCTGGTCAAACCTGATGTATCTTAATCTGGAACAAATCCATAGCCTCTGGCTTTCTGTGGAAACAAAAGCAGAGCCTCCTTTCCAAAGCAACATATCCTTACATCCAAATTTTGAAGTTAAAGTACCTTTAAAATACACATTTTGGCATAATTCAACAGCTTTTGCAATCAAATGTTTCTCTTCAGTTACGAATATCAAAGAGAACATAATCCAGATTCTCTGTGTGGTAGCCATCTTTATGTGGCTTATGTTTTATATTACCTTGAGCCTATTGCTTTAAACTGCAGCCTTCTAAGCCTGAAATGGCGCTGTGGCTGCTGGCTCCTCCCACTTCAGCTTCCCAACATGGCGGTGGTACGTTTTCCGCCAGCTCTGGGAGCCATCGTGGGTCTGTGCTTTTATCCAAGCAGCGTGTAGCCCAGAAACCTCTTTTTGTTTTGTACTAGTAAAGGCTAAATCCACCACGCAGCTTAATGTGCCACTTGCAGAGGCCTCATTCCCGCCATACTGCAGACGGAGCTCGCACACTAGGAACCTGCCAGTAGCTCAAACCGGCAGCTGCTGCTCATTTGAGAGAGACAATTAGGAAGCTGTTTTTAGCTCCATTTTAGAATCTTTTCTCAGGTTTTAGGTAGAAACTTTTGCCAACACGTTGGGCGCCATTTGTAGCTAGAGTTTTCCTGCCTTGCCCACAGTCAGGACAAATCTCTGTCACCCGCCAGTCCCACAGCCGCTCAGACCCAACCAAGTAAACACAGAGACTTATATTGCATACAAACTGTATGGCCGTGGCAGGCTTCTAGCTAACTGTTCTTATAGCTTAAATTAGTCCATTTCCATACATCTATACCTTGCCACGTGGCTGGTGGCCTACCGGCATCTTCACATGCTGCTGGTCATGGTGGCGGCTGCAGTGTCTCTCTGCCTCAGCCTTCTGCTTCCCAGAATTCTCCTCTCTCCTTGTCCCACCTACTTCCTGCCTGGCCACTGGCCAACCAGTGTTTTATTTATTGACCAATCAGAGCAATTTGACATACAGACCATCCCACAGCAGCCCACCTTCCATTTCCATCTCCTCCAGGGCAAAGACTCCCCTGAGAATTGAGTTCAACCTGGTAGATTTAGTCCATGCAGGTCCAGTCCCCTCCTCCCAGGCTGAGCCAAGTATCCCTGTATAAGCCCTAGGTTCCAAACAGCCAGTTCATGTACTGAGGAAAGGACCCAGTCCCACTGTCTGGATGCCTCCCAAGCAGATCAAGCTAATCAAATGTTTTATTTATCCAGAGGGCCTGATCCAGTTGGGGGCTCCTCAGCTATTGGTTCATAGTTCATGTGTTTCCATTCGTTTGGATATTTGTCCTTGTGCTTTTTCCAACCTTGGTCTCAACAATTCTCGCTCATACAAACCCTCCTCTTTCTCACCAGTTGGACTCCTGGAGCTCCACCTGGGGCCTGGCCGTGGATCTCTGCATCCAGTTCCCTCAGTCATTGGATGGGGTTTCTAGCTCGACAATTAGGATGTTTGGCCAGCTGGATCAAGAACAGAGAGGGAGAACAAGGAATAAAAGACCATGATAAATAAAGACCACCTGAGAATAGGAGGAAGCAAAATGCTAGAGAGGCCCACAGAAATCCACAAAGATACCCCCACAATAGACTACTGGCAATGGTCGAGAGACAATCGGAACTGACCTACTCTGATGATAAGAAGCACCAAATTTATAGCAAAGATTTGAAGAAAGATTTCTCTATCACTTGGCAACAAGCCAAGGAAATTATAAGGAAATATCCTACTTGTTCTCTGTATAATCAAACTCCACTGTCTGCAGGAAGTAACCAAAAGGGTACTGAAAGAAATGAAATTTGGCAAATGGATGTGTTTCATTTTGCCGAGTTTGGAAAATTAAAGTATGTGCACCACACCATACATACATATTCAGGATTTCAATGGGCAACTTCTTTGAGTTCTGAAAAGGCTGATTCTGTAATTACACATTTATTAGAAGTTATGGCCATTATGAGGATCCCTTTACAAATTAAGACTGACAATGCTCTATCATATGTTTCTAGTAAAATGAAACAGTTTATTTGCATATTACTTTATAAAGCATATTTACAGGTTTACCACAGAATCCTACAGGACATGCAATTATAGAAAGATCTAATCACACTTTAAATAAGATGTAACTCAGTGGTAGAATGTATGTGCACAAAGTCCTGAGTGTTTTATCTTCAGTAAAACACACTCTAATTGTGCTTTAAATGATAGGCTTAATAAAGAGAAAGGGGTAATAAAGACCCCCAGAGATAGATTGCACAATGCTTTATTAAATTTAAAATTTTTAAATGCTAGTGATAAAGGAACAATAGTTGTGGAGAGACATTTAATGATGGAAAAACTGCTGAATTAAATTAGCTTGTATACTTCAAAGATGTACTGACTTCAGAATGGAAACCAAGATATATGTTACATTGGGAAAGAGGTTTTCCTTTAGTTTCCACAGAAGAAGAAAAGCTATTGATACCATCAAGATTGATAAAGATTAGATTTGAACAGGAGAGACCTCTTGATTAGAAACATAATAATAAATCAACTGCATGGCCATTCCATCTAAACTAACTTATAAGACTGACAGATGTCTTTCATTTGAAGAGACATAACCTGCCAAAAAAGGGAAACTCTCCAAAGTTATGGTCATGATAGGATTTTGTGTTTGTTTTTCCAGGAGAATAAAAAGCATCCAACTAAGGAATCTGAAGGCCACTAGAAAAAAAAGGCATCGGAAGTTGGACAAATCATCCAGAGAAAATTACCCAAGAAAAAGAGTAAATTAGCTTAATGGTATTTGGTATTTCCAAAAGGAAAAAAATCCATAAATCTTCCCAAATGTTTGTTCCTACTGTCTTATACAAACATGTAAGGCAAATGGTCTCTTTGTACTCCTGACTCAACTGAAATTTAAAACTGTTTTTGTAGTTGGAGCATGGCTCTCTCCTTCTTTAAACACAAGCATGCTTGTTAGAGAAATATCCAAGGTCTCTGTCTCATTTCACAGA
>NC_051066.1:129890268-129916222 GCF_004664715.2 Peromyscus leucopus
TGCGTGCGACCACACCTTCAGCTCTGGACGGATGAAACTGACACGCGCTTATATTCATTGTTTTTTGGACCATGAAAATAGCCCTGACTGAGAGTTGCCTCATGCCCTCAAGACACACGAACACACTCTTAGCAAACTGAGGTGAGATATAGCCCACGATCGTATCGTGGAGCGAACCAGCACAGCCAGCCATTCGATCCACCTCATACTTTTATTAATTTAAATATAGACCGAGCGCTTACATCTAGCTTAATTCTACATCAGTGACGACTCAAACTATTGTTACTTGCACTGTGTCTCGCATTTTTCTGCATTAATACTTTAGAGAGTACTGTCTGCAGTTCACTTACCGATGCCTAGCAGCATTACATCTTCTCGCATGAACATACCCATGAGATCTCTCTCGATACAGAAGCCACGATCATCAGTCAGTGCTTGGCACCACTAGGGACATGCCTATTCAGACTACAACTCATACCTCTCTTTGACACGTAAGCTCATGAGAAGCAAGTCCAGATGTTCCACTGTGAGCCTGTTTTCATTCAAGTTACTCTAATGGTATACACATGACACTCCTAGTATTAGGAAAATGGATTGCTCCTCACCATACTCATACAACGACAATGACTACAGAGACACAGAGGACACCTGACAACTCCTAAGTTGGAAGACATTAGAACTTAGTATAGATCCTCCCTATTAACGAGACAGGCGCAATTGGGTCCAAACAATATCGTCACGTGTGTTCTCAGGCCGCAATTCAGCGTAGTTTGCGATTAGGCTCCGGATCACTTGGATCAAAAAAACAAACTTAAGTAATGGCCAAGGAGCTGTGAAGTCTGGATATATATGCCTGTAATTCGAGTGGGTATACCTGATCAGGATCTGCTGCAGTCAACTACAGTGAGCCGACATCTAGTCTATGTGAGTTTAGCACGACAAGCGTTGAGGTCAAGGCAGCACACTTATTGAACGAATAAACTATTAAGAAATAGCGTTCCAAAAATCTAGAACCCATGACGAAAAAGCAAACATTAGAAGCAGTACGCAATAAGATCAGTGCTCCAACTCTGCAGTCGAATAGTGTGTTCGCGAAATTATAGACCAGTGCTGCACAGCACTTACAGCTATTTGGGTGTTAATTTCGTGCCACAAGAGAAAAAGTCGACAATTGGCAAGCATTGCCCGAGCGAAATGCGATAATGTTCCAATAAGCATAGCTACTCAGAGAAGACCACCATCGCTGGCGAATCGCCATACAAAGAATAAGGTACAGTCAAACAAGTAGTGACCAGAACTGAGCCAATGTGCACATAAGTCTGACAGTTATTATAGACGGGCATGTTAATGCTCAGCACTTACTTACTCTGGTAACAATTGTACATCTACGCAATCTGGCTAAACCATGAGAATATGCGTAACCATTATTCATGAAAGATTTAACAAACAGATAGTATTTGAAACTGAGAATCCCATGCAAGCAAGACATCAATATAACACTCTTTTGCAAAATAACGAAACGGCACATGACTTACATAGACTATATTTATAGATAACTTTGTAGATTGTAAAACTGTTTTGGCCTTTTAATTTCTCCAACATGTTCTGTACGCTGGGTTATCATTTCTTTGGGGTGTAAAGCCAGTTCGAGTAGACTAGATTAGTGAGTAGCCCAATAACTGTCTTCTGGATGTCTTCACTTGTACAGTGATAATTTTTTCATTGTGTGCGATACCTTCAGCTTTTCTTTATTTAGACGTTCATTTCTTATTTGTTTAGCTATTAAAAACATATATTTAAAATACAAGAACAAACAAAAAATTCTCCCAAGCTTGCTAAGTGACAAATTGAACAAGACCCAACAGATATTCTAAAAAAGATTATTTAAATGGAAGAATGGTTCAATATACACTGGCTGAAAAGAAACTGTAAAACCTCTGTTTCTGGTAGACGTGGTCGGTTCTTCGCTGTTTCTGTGAATTGAAAGACTTATGTTTGAAAGCTGCTGTCTAAAAGAGTTTCATAAGTGCTTCACATTCGGCTGTTTGTGAAATAACATTTACCGTTTACTTGGAGCATTTACGCTAACATATCTATACAATGCACGTACTACAGTTAACAGAACATAATATACACGAGTATGGCATTGAACAAGCTTAGTCATACCATAAACTGTCAGCGACTATTCGCGAGAGTATGACCTCATAATCAGGATCTGCTGATGTACATACCGAATATCCACCTATCAAGACTGAGCAGAGTTGGCTCGAAACGAGTGCTTGATTCTTCTTGCAAGCAAGACTAGCACTCCTCCATACACACACCACCTACTGAACAGTTGCTTAAACCATCTCTAACTCCCCTCTTCTGTCAATTCTCATGATGCTTGTGGAACACACACAGAATCCGTGCACACGAGAATACTTCATACACAATAAAGAAAAGATAAAATATATTAAAAAGCAAGATGTGTAACAAAAGAAACATATAATTTCAAATGACGTGCATCTTGGCTCTGTCCCTGACAGGATCTATCTATTATAATGATGATTACGACAAGGCCAATTCACTCTAAGCAAGCGCCACTCTAGATATGCCTACCGACTCGTCACCCACAGAACTCCCAGTAACCTTGAACCTGGACAACCCATTATTTCTTCTCATACCTACAACTGCATAGCAGTTCAATCAAGCTGACGGAATAGAACGATGAATGTTCCTCGCTCAACACTCTTCATAATTTAGAATTTACCTGGCATAAACAATGTGACAAGCGCTCTATGATAGAGCAGCTGACATGCATACAGCTTTCATCTGAAAACATGTATTTGTCAGATTATTAGCAGTGGTTCATCTTAGCTTACAGAGCATAAAACTAGAAGGAGAGTGCCAAGTTAAATAGTACAAGTGAGCAGAGATGAAATCTCTATGCGATATCTAAGTCTAATAGCCAGAGTAGTGGTTCAGGAAAAAATATATACAGTCAAACTTATGCACCAATACCACACTAATTTAATATGACCGCATAAAAAAGGCAACTTATATAATTAGTAAACCGAGGTAAGTCAAAAGATATGTAAAAATGAGAGTGAATTTTATAAGAATTAGAGAGATGCAAAGCTGAAGATAGAAGTCAAGCGAATATTCCGAGCGTTCCATAACAATCTTGATCAATGAATCCAAACTCAATTTAAACGACGTAGAGATTAGGTTTAGTGCAACGAGAAGCAGGCCTGGCTGGGAGACGTAGCACATCTAGTATCCGTACAACATTAGTGCGCAAGGAGAACACAGCGTTGGAATAAGGGGATACGTTCTCACACAAGATCTTTAATGTTGACATATTCTCTCTTATACAAAAACGTCAGGAGAATTTTGCAAATCGTGCACCTTGATATCGAATATATGTAGTCATCACCTCTCTATCATACTGGCAAGACTCCAAGTATTAGTATGGACAAAGATGTCAACACATTTGCTCACTAGATCTCAAGAGAAACTACTAAAAACGGGCACTGAATTATGGTACACATTGAGCATAGAAGAGGCAGAGCACACTTTCATCATGTAAATGCTTCATCCAAATTATTTGCACGAAGTTCAATTACAAACCTTCTGCTTACCCAACTCCAGCCAACGATCCTCTTCCAGCCATAAACTATGTCCCAGCCCCAGGCCAGAAAGCACTATAGAGTAGTTGAGAAAACATACCCGAGTCACTCCTGGACCCTATAGCCTTGCGAGTAGAAGACGTTGACTGCTCACTTATTCCACACAGACAGAACTCAGATAGATGTCCAAAAATTATTCAAGCGTTAGATGCAATATTGCCTTGTGAGATGAGATGATGATCCTGACACACCAACAAATACCCCACAAGAAGGGAAACACACAAAACTACCACCCAACAAATAACAGGACTTAACAATCATCGGTTCACTAATATTTCCTTAACTATCCCAATGGGTCTGAATTCACCCCTATTTAAAAAGACACAGAAACCAGGAGATACACCAGAGTGGGATTTTAGCATTGGCCACAAAGCGACAACCCAGAAGCTCCCAAATTCTGTAATAGCCTAGTGCTTCTAAAGTAGATAACCGTAGGAAACCCATCCCTGTTTAAATCATACCAAAGAAGCCAATGGAAACAAGAGAATACCACAGAACGATTGTACCTTACCCCTGTCGCACTCTGTCAACAACTAAGCCTCTAAGGCAAAAGAAAAGACACTATCACAGTGCTTCAACATGTATTGGGAACAATCAAGAAGTGAATAACGTAATGGTAGACTCAAGCAATGAGATCCGGTGGCAACCAATATTAGCCTACGTTGCAATAAGAAAGAAATATGAAGCCAACAGATGCACTAAAAGGAATATTCTCAATTCAACTCAAAATGAAAAACAATATGAAAATACTCTATTATACTCTATGAGAGAAATGATGGGAACGCGTGAGACAACTCCAATTAATTTGTTACTCACACAACACAGATATATCCAAAATTCAAAATCCTCAAAAAAATACCCAGACTAGTTATGTTCTGTCTTCATGTACTATACTTGAATGAGACTTATATTAATATCTTCTCATACCCTCCAATTATACTAAAATAGTCTAATCCCACATTCTAGTAATAAGAACATTAAACTAATATAAGTTTATAATAACATTTACTCCCATATTATATATATCACCACTAGTAGGGGGATATAACTTATTTACCATATAAATGCACTCTAATTTTCATTATACCAACATTGCCTGTGTTGGTGTAAAGTCGAAGTGTGAATGGCTGTAATACTTCTCAAAACTGATGGTAATAGACTTAAATACTCGTAGGTAAAGTATCATAAGACAAGGAGACCATGGGAAGAAGAAACCATACCTTAATAAAAGGAGAAGTATATAATGGAGAACGGCGTATAATCAAAGAACAAAGGAGAGTGCTGGACTGACGGGGTGGGAATGAGTAAATAAAAAGAGTTAGAGTAGGTTAGGAGTGGATTCCTATTGCACAGGGTGGGAAGATACAATGCATGAGTTATTAGAAACGAGAGACAGTTCCCCCAGGGAGCTTATAGAAGATCTAACCACCAAGGAAAGCTACAGACAGAACATTATATAGGCCTGCCCATTCTCAATAGAAACACACTAATAGCCTGAAACCTCTATTGAAACACTTACCATCAAGAAAAACACAAACACACCTAACTAGATCACTACTGAGAATCAAAACATATAGGTATTGCCAAGGGTCCTCCGTACGATAGAGCCTGGCAAGGTTGCAGGTGAGTGGAGGAGATAAACTATACCCTTCGATTGTGACATTCCGGAGCAGACTTAATGGATATGTCCTGTGAAAGTTAGATATCAACCCAAACCCAAAGTTTACTGAGGCCTACAATACTAGAGTGCAGGGAACCTTGGTGGAAAGACAAATGGCACTGAAAATCCGTAAGACATCTTTTCTAACTCACCGCCGTCCATTTTGATTGTGCCTACCCACATGCACTTCTCAGAGTTGAGGACATAAATTTCTAACATACCTATGCATGGTGATATTACTTCTAAATCTGGATTCTCTTGCTTCATTGGCCATTAACTTCACCACACTTCCATGAATCGTCAAGTTTGTCAGACACCACTCCCCATGAATATAGAGAACAATTTTATCATAGCTCTCCCACCAAGAACGTTATTGCTCTCTCATACCTACCACTCACCCCACCACCCCTCTCATCTCTCATCTACTCGTCTCTCTCTCTCTCGTCTCTCTCCCTCTCTCAATCTCAATCGTGCTATCCTTATGCGTTAGTTTCAGTTAAGTAACTAAGGAGTTTTGCCACAATTCTATGTCATTTTAAGAAGAATGTGGTGGAGTATAGCTACAATTAAGACTCACATCTCTGATTGGAACTTTAAAATAATTGATCTTCCTATTCCTTTGTGTAAAGCCTTCTTCTCTTTGTTTAGTACAATCAAATTATGAGAAGTTAATTATACAGGTCACACTCACATTTGATTCAATTTCCTCGCAGGGACAGTCGTACTGCGCTCCTGTGGCGTGAAGTTTTTACTTTCTTCTTGTTCTAGAGCTGTTCAGTGAGGTTGCTCCGCTAATTGAAAGTCTTAAATCAACATGGCTAGTGTGAGATTACTCTCCAACTTCTTTAGTGTGAAAAACAGGGCATATTAAGTGCTATGAATTCTTCCTCTTAGCACTGCTTTTTGTTTCTGTCCCATAAGTTTGGGTATGTTGTATATTCATTTTCATTGAATTTTAGGAAATCTTTTAATTTCTTTTCTTTATTTCTTCCTTGACTCATTGTTGATTCATTTTGGGCATTACTCACTTTCCATTAGATTGTAGGCCTTCAGTAACTTTGTTGTTGAAATCTAACTTTAAGTCATAGTCGTCCGATAAAATACAGGAGGTTATTCCAATTGTTTATATCTGTTGAGGCTTGCTTTGTGACTGAGCATGTGGTTTTTTTTGAGAAGGTTCCATGGGTTGCTGAGAAGAGGGTATATTCTTTTGTGTTAGGGTGGAATGTTCTATAGATAGCTATTAAGACCACAATATCTGTTATATACCTCATAATATCTCTTAGTTCCCGTATTTCTCTGTTAAGTTTCTGTCTGGCAGATGTGTCCATGGGTGAGAATGAGGTGTTGAAGTCTCCCACTACTAGTGTATGGGATTTGATATGTGATTTAAACTTTAGTTATGTTTCTTTTACAGATGTGGATGCCTTTGTATTGGGGGCATAAATGTTCAGAATTGAGACTCTATCTTTTTAGATTTTTCTTGTGATAAATATTTAATGTCCTTCCCGATCTCTTTTGATTGATTTTAGTTTGATTTTAGTTTGATTTAGTCTCTTTTAATTAGATATTCGGATAGCTACACCAGCTTGCTTCTTGAGTCCATTTGATTGGAAAGTCTTTTTCTAGCCTTTTACTCTGAGGTAGTGTCTATCTTTGAAGTTGATGTATGTTTCTTGTATGCAGCAGAAGGATGGATTCTGTTTTCATATCCTTTCTGTTATCCTGTGTCTTTTTATAGGTGAATTCAGACCATTGATATTAAGGGATATTAGTGACCAGTGATTGTTAAGTCCTGTTATTTTGGGTGGTAGTTTTGTGTGTTTCCCTTCTTTGGTATTTGTTGGTGTGGGATTATCTATTGCCTGTGTATTCATGAGTGTATCTAACTGCCTTAGGTTGGATTTTTCCTTCTAGTGCTTTCTGTGGGGCTGGATTTGTGGAAAGATATTGTTTAAATGTAATTTATCATGGAATATTTCTTTTACTCCATCTAAGGCAATAGAGAGTTTTGCTGGGTTGGCATCCATAATCTTTTAGTGTCTACATAATGACTGTCCAGGTCCTTCTGACTTTTAGAGTCTCCATTGAGAAGTCAGGTGTTATTCTTATTGGACTGCCTTTATTTGTTATTTGGCCTCTTTCCTTCTTGGTTCTTATAATTTTTCTTTATTCTTTATGTTTAGTGGTTTGATTATTATGTGGCAAGGGGATTTTTTTTGATCCATTCTATTTGGTGTTCTATAAGCTTCTTATATCTTTATAGTCATTTCCTTCTTTAGTTGGGAAAGTTTTCTTCTATGATTTTGTTGAATATATTTTCTGTGCCTTTGAGCTGGTATTCTTCTCCTTCTTCTATCCCTATTATTCTTAGGTTTGGTCTTTTCATGGTGTCCCAGATTTCCTGGACATTTTGTGTTACGACTTTGTTGACTTTAGTCTTTTCTTTGACTGATGAATCTATTTCCTCTATCGTATCTTCAACACCAAAGATTCTTTCGTCCCTCTCTTGTATTCTGTTGGTTATGTTTGTATCTGTAGTTCCTGTTTGTTTACACAGATTTTCCAATTCCAGCATTCCCTCAGTTTGTGTCTTCTTTATTGCCTTCATTTCAGTTTTCAAATCTTGAACTGTTTCCTTAGCCTGTTTAAATGCTTTGCTTTTTCTTGGCTTTTGTTTTGTTTTGTTTTGTTTTTTCGAGACAGGGTTTCTCTGTGTAGCTTTGCGCATTTCCTGGATGTTGCTTTTTAGACCAGGCTGGCCTGGAACTCACAAAGATCCGACAGGCTCTGCCTCCCAAGTGCTGGGATTAAAGGCATGCGCCTCCACCGCCGCCGCCGCCGCCGCCACCACCACCACCCGGCTTTTCTTGGCTCTCGTTAAGGGATTTACTGATGTCTTCCAACTTTTTGTTTGTCTTTTTCTTGATTTAAGGGAAATTTTCATTTCCTTTTTAAAGGCATCTATCATCTTCTTAAAGTAATTTTAAGGTCTATTTCTTCTGTGTTGGGATGTTCAGGTCTTGCTGATGTAGAACTTCTAGGTTCTGGTGGTATCATATTGGTCTTTATTTTTTGACTGTATTTTTGCACTGGTGTCTACCCGTCTCTTTCTCCACTCAGTGCAAGCAGTGTCTGTGTCTGAGGGAGACACTCTTCGTCCAATGGGAGCTCTTGGTCTAATCAGGTCTCTTGGTCTAATCAGAACTGATGAACTCTTTGTCTCAGGGAGCAGCTCTTAGTCCAATAGGCACTGATGAGCTCTGTCTCATGGATCAGCTGTAGTCGTCTTGGAGGGTGGGTGAGTTTGGGAGGGATAGGGCTTGTGTATTACAGGGTCTAGTGGGGGATGGTGGTAATCTGACCTCTCTGCAGGAGACCTGCCTACTTGCCTGAAACTGGGACTGTAATGGGTGGTGTTATGGGGGCACATGGTTGTGTCCCTGGGCCCAAAGCCTAGAGGCTAGGGTGCTTGGCTATGATGACAAAGATTCACCTTTTAGTCCAATTGTGCTGGTGGGTTCTGTCTCAGGGAGCAGTTGCAGTCTCAGAGGGTGAGTGGGGTTTGGGGGAGGTGGGACTTGTGGGCTTACAGGGTCTGGTGGGGGGTGATGGTAGTCTGACCTGTCTGCAGGAGGCCTGCCTACTGGCCTGAAATTGAGACTGGAATGGATCGTGGTCTGGGGGTACCATGGCCACATGGCAATAGATAGATTAATAGAAATGGTTGAATTTAAAATGAACGAGCTAGCTAGCAAGAAGCATGAGCCATGGACCAAAAAGTTTACAATTAATATTAAGCCTCTGAGTAACTATTTTATAAGCTGCTGCAGGCAGGGTAGGACATAGGAAAACTTCTGTTTACACTCATAAGATCTCACAGATTCTGGACTGACAACTAGGGAGCCAGTATGGGTGTAGATGTAATTCTGAATGGTCTTATTAAATAAGAAACACAGAGCCAAATGCAGAGTTAAAAGCCCCAGAGATCAGAGCACTAGGGAATAGTCCTTAGCTTACTAGCCGCTGCCATCCTTCCCCTGAGAAAAGAGACCTACTTCCTGTGTGTCTTTTTATTGACATTCTGTTCTGCCTTCTCTTTGGTTCTAAACCCAACCACATGACTTCCTCATTACTGCCTGTCTATACAGACCTCCAGGTCTCTATGGTTGGTATTGAGATTAAAGGTGTGTGTCTCCATGCTGGCTGTGTCCTTGAACACACAGAGATTCTGCTTGTCATGTGATCAGGATTAAGGGCATGTGCTACCACTGCCAGACTTCTGTTAAATGGCTTGCAATTAGCTCTTACTCCCAGGCAACTTTATTTATTAACATACAAATAAATACACATTTCAGCACAAATAAAATATCACCATACATGGGACTGACTTAGGTCCTCTACATATGTGTGATAGTTGTGTAGCTTGATCTACTTTTGGGACTCCTAGCAGTAGGTGTAGGTCCTGTCTCTAACACATTGGCTGGCTTTGGGGAACCTTTTCCTCATACTGAGTTACCTTACCCAGCCTAAACACAAGGGGTGAAGCTTAGTCCTACCTCAATTTCATATGCTTTGATGACACCCTTGGGAGGCCTGCCCCTTTCTGAACAGAAACAGAGGAGTGGATTGTGAGGGAGCAGAGGAAAGGTGGGGGCATGGAATGGCAAGAGAGTAGGAAGGGGAAACTTCCATTGGTATGTAAAATAAATGAATAAATTTAATAAACTTAAAAACTAAAGCTGTTAGGTAAATCCTGATGCGCTTTCCAGGTCTGGGTGTGCTTCAGCCACTCAGTTGCACTCTCACCCCACACATACGCCACACCCAACAACTGCTAATGGGAGAACTGAGACAAGCCACACACCAGAGCGCAGTTAGAATTTTAATGCCAGGGTGTTGATAATGTTGTGCCCATGTCTCGAGAGTCCCGAGCAAGACCACCACAGAGCCGATATCTGATTCAAAACACACAGGGGTTTACTGATAAGGAGCAAGCCTGGACTTGGTCCGTGTCCAACACTAAACACAGCGGGTGGAGGAGAACAGCCCTGATCTCTCAGGGTAAGGAGTTTATTAAGGGAAAAACTGCAAGCAGGGTGGTATAAACCTTGGCATCATATGATTGGGTGAGGGTGTGTAACCTTTGAATTTACTGTTTAGGGTTACAGTTATCATTTTTGGGCAGGTCTGGACAAGTCCTAGCCTCTGTCCTTGAGCTGCTATGAGGACTGGCTGGCTTCACATATACTGACTGTGGGGTCTGACTCAGTGGCCTAGGCTCTGTCTTTGACTCATGCATGTAGCTCTAAGTTGGTGAAGGGGTCCCAGACAGTAAACAACTGGCTAAACCTTGAGCACTCAGAATATGTGCAGAAAGGGAGCTGCTGCAAGGACTTTGTCTTTTGTTCACAGCCCTCCCAGAAACTGCTTGCTTAAGTCTCAGGAAAACAAAATTGAGGCCTGGTCTCTGAGAGAAGACTGAGTAGCGTGTTGTG
Organism: Peromyscus leucopus; assembly: GCF_004664715.2. Classification (NCBI taxonomy): domain Eukaryota; kingdom Metazoa; phylum Chordata; class Mammalia; order Rodentia; family Cricetidae; genus Peromyscus; species Peromyscus leucopus. Next base: position 129,901,098 of record NC_051066.1, read on the forward strand.
GCGTCTGCTTGGTCCTTTCAATAACAAATGTGGAGGCCACTGAGAGAAGAAGGGAGGGTCCTTCAGGTGGGCTCAGGCAGACCTTGTGTGGACGGTGGTAGCACTTTCTAGAGAGAAATGCCACAGGGAGTCAGATGAAGCCACTGGGGACTAACCTGGAATGAGAACACAGGGTGTGAGAACATTGGCTGTCACAGCAGCAATGGGAGCCGACGTTCACTGGACATTGAGTAGATCCACAAAAGTTTGGTCTCACTGTTTCCACTCGTTCCTGAAGTGCCTCATAGGTTGTGGAGAGGACAGACACAGCTGTAGATTTGTGCTCTTGAGTGGTGATATTGTGTTCCCCAATATATTGTGCACTATAATAAACTTATCTTGGGTCAGAGAACAGAATAGCCACTAGACCGACATAGAGGCCAGAAAATGGTGGCACTCACACCTTTAATTCTAGCATTCTGGAGGCAGAGACCCAACTGAATCTCTGTGAGTTCAAAGTCACACTGAAAACACCCAGGCATGGTGACACACGCCTTTAATCCCAGGAAGTGATGGCAGTAAGCAGAAAGGTATATAAGGCATGAGGACCAGGAACTAGAGGCTCTTTAGTTTGTTAAGCTTTTAGGCCTTTTGCAGCAGTTCAGCTGAGATCTATTTGGATAAGGACACAGAGGCTTCCAGTTTGAGGAAACAAGGTCAGCTGAGGAATTGGTGAGGTGAGGTGGCTGTAGCCTGTTCTGCTTCTCTGATCTTCCAACATTCACCCCAATACCTGCCTTCAGGTTTGAATTTATTAATAAGACCTTTTAAGATTCATGCTACAGTCTTGTTCTCCCAGCTGTCCCTGACCCCTTCTCATCCTTCCATTCCAACAAGGGCAGATGGAAAAAGATTGAGAAGAAGCCATGCCCACCAGGCCCAGGTCTGGATGCAGGTCAAGGACAAGTGTCTGTGTTCAAAGTAAGGACTCAATCAAAAACTCCCAGGAAATTCACTTAGAAACAAAGACCATAGCTCAGTCTGGGTTCATAATCTAGGCTCAGGGTTTAGGGTATACTCAAAATCAGAGCTCAGCCTGGAGTCAAGATCAGGGCTCAGTTTCTCTCATCTTTTGACAGATGCACAAGCCTGTCTCTGGGTTCCTGACAGGCCACTGTGCACAGGGCACAGAGTCTACCTGTGGGGTTTGAATAAGAACTGCTACCTTAGGCTCATATTTGAATACTTGGTCCTCAGTTGCAGGGTCTGTTTGGGAAGGATTTGGAGGTGGGAACTTCTTGGAGAAGGTGTGTCACTAGGGACTTTTATGCCCAAAACACCCCCAGAGAGACCACCAAAGACCAAGGATGTCCAGAATGCAAAAGCAAGGCTTATTTCCGTTTCAAGTCAAGACAGGGAACTCGTCTCAAGCACTCACTCATCGCAGCTCAGTGAGGCAGGGAGGAGTTGCTCTTTCTTTGTGAGGCTAGCTTTTTAAAGGCAAAAGCCACGAGTCCCTCCAGGTTGTGGAGGAGTTAGTACGGGTACAATTCTAATTGGCTAAATCTTCCCCGGGCCTCCATGTTATCTTATTTTAGTTTGTCTGTTTGATCTGTTAGAACTTTTACATGCTGTTTCCGGATTTGAGAAGTGCCATCTCTGGCATTGGGACATCCCGTAGTTAATCAGTCACTGCCAAATGGCCTGGCTTTCGTCCGGCATTTGGGGCACTCTTTTGTTAATTAGTTGTTACCAGATGGCTGTACTTTTAAGTTCCAGGGGCTGGTGCCATCATTTCTGGGAGCTTGAAACTGGCCTGGGTCTATCTATATTAAGATATCTTTGTCTAAGCCTCCTTCTTCATCTTAGAGAATAGAATGAGGGTCTCACAGGACCAGCCTTAAGATATCAAAAGGCCATGCCTCTCCTAATTAGCTTATTCACCCTGGTGATTTTGTGTCAATACATACGATCCCAGTTAGTACTCCAGTGCCATGCCTGCCTACTTGCTACCATGCTCCTCACCATGACAGTCATGGGTTTTAACCCTCTTGAGTTGTGAATCCCAAAATAAATCCTTCCTTTTATAATTCCCCTCAGTCAAGTTGTTCTGTTATAGCAATAGAAAAGTAATGAGGACACAGTACCAGCAGGGTGTCACGGCATTCCTCCTTCTGCTCCCTCCTCTTCAGAAGAAAGCTGGTAACTGTGCTCTCAGTAGATCAGCTGAAGGAACCAAGTCAGATCAGCCTCAGTCTTTGCCATGGAAAATTGAACAGAGGCCCACCCAACTCACTTCCTCCCTCCAGCCTGTCACTCTGACACCTGTGTGACCTCAAGTGTGTCACTGTTCACCTGAAAAAGGGCAATGACAGTGCCCACTGTACAAACTTTTGTGAGGATCCAATGAGGCAGTGCATGCAAGATACAGAAAACTGTGTAAACAGGTATATCCATAGAAGAGCCACCTACAGGGCCTGATCCTATCAGTGATTTATTGCTGAGGCCCCAGCTTCCTTGTCAAGCATAGGGAACTAAAACCTCAAAAGAGGCCTCCTATGAGGGGAGGAGAAACTAAAAGCCTGCCTTGGTCAGGATGCAAGGTCCCTGCCTGGGGCACTCTCCTACATCTGTTGTCTTAGCCTGTGGAAGGCTCTCCAGTCCCCAAAGTGTGACTTACAGAGGAGATCTTGAATAAGATTGATGTTCAGGTTGCTGAGAAGGGACTGGAACAGTGAACATAACTAAGAGCCAGAAAGAAGGTGTGAGAAGGAGGAGGGGAGGAGAAGGCAAACAGGTGAGACTTTGCTGGCTATACACTGCCTACTGTCCCCTGACAGATGGGCTCATACCCAGGACCTAAGGACAGTTAACCTTAGCAATCTGGAACTATGAAATTGTAGCAGCCTGAATCAGAACTGTCCCAGGTTGCTGAGAAACCACCATGTCATGATCTCAGAAGTTCAGGGTCTGAAGATCTAGCATCTAGAACCCTAACACCCCAGATTCCTACAACCTTGAACCCTTGAGCCTGGAACTTAAAGCTCCTCAGAAGGCTTAAGACTTTGGGGAGCCCCAATTCCCAGTTTCCTGCAGATTCTCATTCATGAGTGCTTAAATAGTCATTTAAATAAAAGTATGTTGATTACAGGAAAATATTAGCTTAAAGGTACAGGTAGTGCATGGATGTGGTAAACAGCTCAATGCAGCATCTGTGATTTCTGCCTCCTCTCTCTGCAGCCCAGCTACCGAGGAGGGTACCATTAGATCTCTCAAACAGAAAACTGTACCTCAGAAGAGACAATGTCCTGAATACACAGCCATACCTACAGATACCTCTCCTGTCCCCACCAGTCCTGGCTCTGGGTGCTAACAGCTGGAGACTTACTTCATTTTGCAGGAAGGTCGACACTATGAATTTAATGATGCCAGATGCACTATCCAGAACACCGCTGATATAGATGTTTTTTTTCTGGAAAAGAAAGGACTTACAAAGATTGGTCAAGAGTTCAGTATGGACAAGAGTCCTCTGAGATATGCAATCCAGAGCTCTGCTCTGTGGTCTCATTATTGTTGCCCAGTGGCCCATGTCAGTATGGACCATCACTGAGCATCTGAGCATCTCATGCCTAAGTAGCTGCCTCCTCAGTGCCTGGGTGCTCATCACAGCTCTGATAGAGCAAAATTCCCTCAGCCCCTACCTACACATCACCAGGATGAGCCTAGGGGCACCTGGCAAAAAACATTCAACTTTTAACCTCCTTCATAAACAAGTCTCACTGAGGTTGCCTGTTCCCCTTCTGTTCTTATCCAGTTGATATCTCCTTGGGCAACTCATGCTAAGTGTTCAATGAAGGGAGGGTTTGCTCTCCTTGTGCCCTACTAAGTATTATAGTCTGTGTAGGGCTCCTCATTTTTCTTGAATTCACTGATGGACTAAATATTCCTCTTCCTGCCTTTTTCTCAGGATATGTTCCATGAGATAAAGAGTTTATTTTTCAGTCACCAAACTGTTCTCAGGGTTCAGAACAATGCCTGTCTAGAAAATAGATTTTTTTTTACTAGAATAATGAGACAATGTAGCCAAGGAGATAGTTCAGTCCACAAAATATTGTCCTTGTAAGCATGAGGACCTGACTCCCATCTCTAGTACCATATTAAAAAAGCAAGAAAGAAACTAGGTGAGAGCAAACACTTGTAATCCAGAGTGGAGGATACAGAGACCTGTAGACTGCTCAGTCAGCTTAGCCTACTTGGTGAGCTCCAGGCCACTGACACATGTGCATGTGTGCCTGCACAACCATCTCCCAACACAAAATAAACAAAGAAAAGGTCAACTTAAATATGCAGTATGACATCTACTGTACCTTCACTAATCTTTGATCTGACTCTTCAGGAGATAGAAGCAGGCAGATCTCTTAGATTGAAGCTAACCAGAACTGTACAGTGAACCCCTGTCAGAAAATATGTGTGCATACTGTGACAACAGAGGCAAGTACTCTAAAGGACAAGAGCATATTCTTACTATAAAAGAGAAGGAATCTAGCAAAGACCCTCAAAGGTGAAAAGACTCATTGAGTTGGAATAAGGAGAAAGGTGTGTTTACATAACAACAACTTCTATGCCAGGGCCCTGTGGTAACAAAGAGCTTGTCTGAGGCACAGAGCAACAGCTAATGTGCTTAAAGTCTCATGATATTCATATCATGAGAGTCTTCATAGCCGTGTGGATCAGACCCATTTGGAGCAACATGAGTTTCCTGGGTCTGCTTGGAAGTTCCCAGCAGGACCAGGCCTTTGGATTTGCATGAAAACTGGTATTGCTTTTGAGTTGAGGTCAAAATTTTGTCTTATAAATGTTGGGAACAGAGACCATCCCTCTATTCCTGACCATGGATCTCTAGCCCCAGTATTTGAATTGCAGGTCATGTTTCCTCTCCCAGGCACTGGTTAGCATAACTTGCTCCAAACCTTGTGCACAAACCAAATCTGCTTTTTCAAGCATAAAATTAAAGATGCAGATTTTGAGGATAAACAGGAATCAGTGATGGAAAAAGACAGGATTAAGATGTTAAGATCTCACTGAAGGGATTTTTCAGAGGGTAGAGAGTAATTCAGGACAATCATGGCCCATGCTAGCATCTAATTTCCCAGCTACCTCCCACCAGATGTGGATGTAATGTTAACATGTTTTAAGGCATGAGGAACATTGACCTAGCTGAAAGGCACCATAGACAAATACAAGATTATGGCTAGAGACGTCCATCTCAGCAACGGAAAGGAACAGGCCAAAGAGTTAATGTGGATTTCATGGCTCTTGAGTACCTAGCATGATGCAGGCTTTCAGCCAAACATGTGCATTTTATCATGTCTTCATCCCAGAAGCTGATGAGTACAGATCTCTACTTTTCTAATACACAGAGTGCAAACTGAAGCCTCAAGAGATAAATCTGCAGAGTGAGAGCACGGATAGTTGTGACAGAGGTGATACTTGAGTCTAGCCTGATTGTGTTCTCCACCATGCTGCTTCCCAGGTGTAGGAACAGGATTAAAATCAGGACTCCCAAAGTCTCCCTGAGAGCCCAGCTCTGCTGGGATGGATGAGCCTTACCTGCCCACCAAGGAAATGGTGACTTTTTCTGCATCACTCGAGCAATTCCCTATGACCAGGATTGGAAGGTCAGTCTGGGCATTGGTTTCAACAGTGAGTGAAAATGTGAAGTCCTTGGAAACAGGGATCTCACCCCTGGAATAAAACTTAGGTCTAAGGAAACAAGAGTCGAATGGGACACAGTTCTAGAAAGCTTTGCAGGTTGCCCTGGTTTTCATCTAGCTGAGTGAACTCAATGCATGGTGATGGGCAATGTCAACATTGTAACAGTAAAGTCAGTATGTTACATTTTCTCTACAAAATTTACACAGTTGTATAGGACTTCTCTGGGATGCATGTTTAGCACAGGTGAGATTTTTACTTTTCCTGAGACTAATTACAAGAATAATTGCTAATATTTTGTGGCACCAATTACCTTTACCTTTGGGCACCCATTTAAAATATTGTACCTGGATTAATCCATTTTATTATTAAAACAGTGCTAGGAGGGAAATCACACTCTTTTTCATCAAGAAATCCTGGGCATAGAGAGGTTAAGTAACTGCCCCAGAATATTATTTCTCATGGTTTCATAAATGCATCTAATTTATAACCCATACCCCAGAGCTGGAGATAGAATAGGACATTCTTTTGAAAGAGCCTTAATATGACAAATTTTCACTAAAATATTTTAAATATTGGTATTTTGGGCCTCAGAGATTCCTCTCTTTTATGGATTAGGAAACTGGAACAGAGTCCACACAGTAGCTGCGAATTAAATGCCTACTCAAACTGGCTACTTAACACTCCATGCTTTAAATACAAGGGACTCATACTCACAGAAACAGAGATGCATTCATAATCAGGGGGATAGTCAGGTCCATGCCTTTGCCATTGGAAGACAGGCCAACTTGTAAATCCAGGATTCAGAGATCATTGTTTTGCAACCTGCCCAAAATCCACATGTGCCCTCTTGACATTTCTCCTTGCAGCATTGTGCCTCTCCTCATCACCCTTTTGTCCTCACTAGATCCTGTTCAGAAATGTGAGTCTCTACACTCTCAGGTGCAGCTGACAGAGTGAGGGAAAATAGGCAGCAGACACAGAACTTGAACCCAGGACTGTGTGACTCAAAACTCCATGAAACCACTGCTTGAGACTAAGGAGTATAAATTCCAGGTTTCTTTCCCTTGAAAGAACTTGGACTTTTACTCCAAGCTATATTTGAACTAGAAAAGTGTTATTCTGAGGGAAAGGTTTTAGACATCAAGGTACAGGTGGAAATGAGAACAAATGAAACTTTCACCTTGAGCCTCAAATTACAGACCAAAAAACTCAGATGCATGAACTGTCCAATACCTGTATCCCTGCCTCAGACTTACTGAAGCTCTAATGAGGCTTGCTTCAGATCTCCTCAGCTCTGTGGGGAAAGACGAGGCTTATACACCTGTCTTTGACACTGAACAGTCATGAAGTCTCTTTTCTGGAATCTAGAAAGCACTAACTCACCATAAACCATCCTGAGATGAAAGGAGTTTTAATTCGTCAAGATCCAGTGCGTCAAAAGCTCCTAGAATGTTGTTCTTGGTGAAAAAAAAATCCTTGATTTCCCGGAGCAACCCCAGATCCATTTTCAGTTGCTGAAGGGCATTTGTCAAAAACAATCATCCATGAGTTCCCTGCACCACTGGGAAATGAGTTGCAATCCTTCTGGTTTTAAAGAAGTCAGTTTCCCTGAGCTGTTTCATCCTGTCTCTGCAACAGCTCAGTGAGAAAGGATTGCCACCATCTCCACTGTACAGAAGAGGAACCTGAGACTCCTAAGGCTAGGAAATGTGTCTGTACAACTGGGCACATGCACTGTTTCTAGGCTACTTCACACTCATGTGTATTAAGCATGTATCAACAAAACCGTCAAGCAAGTGGCCAAGCAAGTGAAACTGACGGTATATACCTGCTTTCAATGGTGATGTGAGGCTCTTCCCCTGTTAGGAAATGCTCATGTGAGTTTGAGATACTTAGTCCAACAACTGAGAGAATAAACTAAGAAATAGTAGAACCAAGGGAAAAAATAGAGGGCAAATATTGCCACAACCAGTGAAAGTGGAGAATAGGGATCCCAAAATGACTTGCAAGGAAGAAGTGTCAGGAGACAGGCTCCCACAGACCGCTAGAGAAAGTGTGATACACTAGAATACTTGTCAATTGCTACCATAAATTAGGATGTGCATACTTCTTAAAATTTTGAAATCTCGATTTTGTGAGTTTATCCTATGTGCATATTGACAAAACTGTATTAGGATATAGTGTTGTAGCACTGTTTGTTTCTAAATTTATAAATGAGTGAGGCAGGAATTCTGAGTGAGCCACCCATAAAGGTCAACACTAGCCTCTCCCAGCAGCCTCTGCTGTTGCAGGCATAGAGTTTATTAGAGTTTCTCCTGGAACCAGCTAGTTCCCAGGGACAAGATTCAGAATGTTCAGATTATTCAGGTTACTGCCAATATTACCAAAATCAGATTCTGAATTCCCAGTGAACAGACTGCACAAGACAACAAGGCTCCCAAGTTGGAACATCTTTGGTCCTGACACCTGGATGGTCACAGGAGGAAGAAGAGGAAAGAACCCACAGTGAATGCCTGTCACTCTCACACTTGACCTTCCTAAAGACAGGTGTGCTTCTGTTCACAATAGGTAAGAAAAGGAACCAACAGAGATGCTCACCCTCAGGAGTGGATAAAGAGAGTGAGGCCAAGTGCATAAGGGAATTTTATTCAGCCATAAAGAAAACTTCAATCATGACATTTCAGGAACTGGATGGAAGTGGAAGTCATTGTTCTTAGCAAAATTAACCAGATTCAGAAAGCCAAATTATCATATTTTTGTTGTGTGCAAATGAGATTAAAATTTGTATATCAGCCATTAGCATGGGTGGCGATGGGAAAGAAAAGCAGGGGAGGGACAGGGATAGAAACTAAGTATGTAGGTAAATACCAAAGCAAATAATATTATTTTATATAGTGAATTTAATAATAATAGACATAACTACATACAGTTATAACTGAGGAAAAGCAGATGACTTGTTCTGGAGATGAGCAGCCAAGATCCGGAAGGGAGAGAAACATTAGAGACACAGCAAGTTAGTAGAGGGGCGGGGCTTGGAAAGCCAAGCTGACTCCAGCCTGTGCCCTTTACAGTCCAGTCCTTTGTGTTTGCTGCTTTCTCTGCTTGAAATGTATTGCCTCCTTGGCTTGCCACCTACATATGTTCTCTTTCTTCAGTAAAACTTGCATGAAGTCAGCTTAGAACCCTACCCAAGACCAGCAGTAGGTTGCCCACCAAGTATGGCTTCACCTAGCTTGGGGCAACACTATTCTTAAGGGAATAGATGATTTGTATCACTGTTGAGCCTAGATTCCAGTAAGAAGTCTTTCTCCATACACTAAGACAAGTAATTGATGAATAAAATCTGAACAGTCAACAGAACCCGCCTAAACCTAGAATGTCATTTGTCTGAAAAAATTATTATCTAGATCTTCAAATCTGCTAGAGTCAAACATCCCAAATACAAACAGCACCTTCCCTCTGCTTCTTTACCAAAACCTCTGGAAGACCCTCATCTGGGGGTTCACATTGGGGGAGCCTCTACTCACTGGTTTAGAGAAGGATGCATATGAAATACTTGTTTCTCTGCACGGCCTCCTGGGATTCTGGGGTACAAGTGGCCCTTATATACTGGTCACAGGTTTAGAAATAACCCCATTTCTAGGACATTCTCAGGAGATTCCAAAGAAAATACCTAAAGTTAGCCAAGATATTCCAACCCAAAGGTCATCCAGAACACTTGAGTGGCAGTGATGGATGGAGAGGAACTCCTGCCAAGACTAAGGCCCTGAGGCTGCCAAGAAGAGGTCAGTTCAGTACTGACTGGGAAGAAGACCCAGAGTGGATCAATGGAAGAAATGCTCTGTCAGGAAGGCTCATAGTGTATTCCTAAGTTATCCCATTTGTTACTTGAAAACTCAGGGAGGGGAAGTAAGCAGCTTGTGGTCGTGCAAAAAGCAGGATAGAATTATGACTCCAAGTTGCTCTACCCATCCTTCTTATTCACCCACCATGTATCTGAGTGTCCTAATCATCTCTCCTGGGCAGAGCCAACCACTGTGAGGAATGCTGGGAGGAGGCAATAATGTCATCTCCCCGATCTCGGTGACTCAGGCATCTGTATTATAAAACAGCTATTTACATGACTTTGTTTAATGTACCCCCAAGGCTATTATTTCCCAGATTGAAAATCCCAGCAGAGATAAAATTACAAGGAGAAAAATAAGAAGTGGGTTCATGGGCCACATTGTTTCTATGCGGATGTGTTTTTTCTTTATAGAGCCTGCAAGGCTAATTGAATGGTTTTCATGCTTCCAACCTTGATATCAGCCATGTTTATAAAATGGCTGTGTGACCCACATCACATATGGGCATGATGTGTGAATGTACAAGCTAAGATATCTGTGGGCTGAGGTTGAGGAATCCAGCTCCTCTGATTTAAGAAAAGATACCAAAGAAGCTAAAGACAATTGGGATTTGAGTTTGTAACTCACAGACATCGTGTGCCTCAGGATTTGGATAAATTCAGGCCCTCAAATGCTACAGTTTTTTCTCTTTCTTAATTTCTCAAAGAAAAACCAATTTCTTTATTGGTTTAATTCTTTGGTAGATTTTTCCAGATAATTGTAACTGAAGAATTTGTGGATGAAACAGACAACGGAGTTCTGTGGACACCCATCTCCTACGTGGGTCGGGAGGTCATTTACTGCCATCAATGAGAAAGCTAAAGAAATCCTGTGATGTATGTTTTCTTCATGATAGCCCATGTGTCTCCTTGAATAAGCGAGGTGGGTCAGCATGAGAGGCACTTGCCTCACTGACCTGATGACCCCTGTTTGCTCTGCAGAACCCACAGAAAGGTGGAAGGAGAGAACAACTCCTGAAAGTTATCCTCTGACCTCTACAGGCACGTGTTAATGTATGTACCTGCACATGAACATCATACACACACACACAAACACAAAATAATAAATAGAAACACAAATAAAAAAAACTGATGTTTCTCAGGTCAAATAGATTGTGAACTATGACCAAAGCCAGTGACAGAACACTTGGATAATAGGACTCACTGGTGACCTCATGCTTGGTGAGCTCACTCCACTCTCAAATTCAGAGCCCCAACTCCACCTCAAAACATTGTGGCTCATGTGCACAACTCTTCACAGTGTGCACTGCAGAAGCACAAGCCTCTATAAGCAGACAACTGGCAATGACCACTGTCCTTTAATTGTCACCAGGAGCTGTCCTTCTTTGTCTTGTATCTCCCAGTGTCCTTGAAGGAGGTTCAGACAGGAAGGGGCTTTGCTAAGATAATTAGGCAAGGCCCTGTCTGAACACAGGAGCAGCTGTTCCAGCATGCAGTCTTCTGGGGGCTTCAGTGAGCAGCTCAGGGTGGTGGTCACCATGCAGCAGCGACTCCCCTGGAGGCCTGGGATGCTGGCCAACAGGACAGCTCTGCTCCCTAGGGCGGCCCTGGGAGGGCAGGCAGGGGAGGGTGGCAAGCAGCTCAACTGGAAGCTGAATCTGTGTGACTTAGGCAGAAGCAGGGGAAGCAGCACCTGTAAAGCTATAATCTGCTGATCTGCAGCAGGTGCAGCCACTGCGTGGGTCTGGCGTCTCTGTGGTCAGGAGAGGAGATTTTAAAAACCTGGGTTTGGGCCTGCAGACTATAGGGGATGTTGTGCTCCTGGAGCCCACAGGAACTGCCTGCAGGACTGAGGCCTGAATGCTGGCGGGACTCCTGGATGTGCTTGGGCACCAGGACCACAGAAAGCAGCCTAGCTCAGGGAGGGGAGGGGGGCGGTTAGCAGGCGCGGAGAGGGAGAGGCACAAAGCTGTGGCGTGTATTCAGGGGAGCAGAGATTTTAAAAGATGGAGTTTTGGGGTGCAGCTAGGCACAGGGCTGGGGAGCGCAGGGCATTTTGGCTACAATTGAACTGGCCCTATCACGTGCAGCTAACACTAGTAGGAGGCAGAGGTGTGTGTGTTTGTAGGGAGGGGGGTGAATTAGGCTAGCCAGCATGGCCAGGTGGGTGCTCAGGAGACCTTAGGAGCCCTGGGACCGCCACCCACATTGGGTGCCAGGTATTGTGAGACGCTTGGGGAAATGCGTTACCTTTATTGATTGACAAATCCATGCACAATGATTACAGATCAGAAAGGAGAGTCTGGGCTGCATAGCCACTGTCCCGCTGTTCCCGCCAGGGGCACAGCTATTCTGCTTGCTGTTGCTACTGCCAATAGGCAATGAAGAAGGTCACCAAGCCTCACTTCTTCCATGGCTTCAGCAAGTCCCTCCACAGTCCAAAAGAGCAAGCGACCTCCCTCCAAGGTTTCTTAAATGGGCACCTATCTTCAGAAAAGTCCACTCCCATTGGGCTAAACTGTTCCATTCCAATTGGTCAAGACTGGCAGAATTCCCACAACAAAAGAGCACCCCTCTCTGTGTACAGAAAGTCTCCTCGAATGCAAAATATTTACTGTTGGGGACTTTGGCTGGGCTATAAGAATCGTCAGATGAATTTGGTATTGAAAGTCTCCAGTGAAGCATTAAGGATTATCTATCCCTGGCTAGGACATTCTCTTCCCAACATATTCTAATCCCCAGTCATGGCAGCTTCCTGGTCCCACTCACTCCAGCACTTAAGCAATGAACTTAAGCAACCTGGTCCCACTGACTCCAAAACTTAACAATGTTCCCAGTGACCATGCAGCTCCCTGTTTGGAAAAAGCTGCTGAGACCAGAAAGGCCAAGCAGTAGGCTAAGGTCACACAAGAACCAGGCCAGGCTGAAGCTTAGGAACTCTGCTCCCTAAATGTCTCTTACCCATGAGGACGGAACAAGCCCCAGACCCTTCTGGAAGGACAGCATAAACCAGCCTGAAACACTACCCAACAATGCAATGTAATTTTGCACTTTCCCAGGTTCTATATTGCTGAGTTACAACCCAGCTGAGAGGTTTTTTTAAGGGAGAGAACGAGACAGAGACATACAGAGAAAGAAACAGAGACAGAAAGGCATAGAGAGATAGAGACACAGAGACAGGGAGAAAGAAAGACAATTCATTCATTTTACTCCAGTTCTTGGAGTGGAAACACCAACAGGTAAATCTTTGCATATAAGAAAAAAAGTGAAAAAAAAAGGAGTTAGCTGCCATTTTATCACAGCTAAGCGTATCAATTAGTGAAACTGTATAAACTTAGAGCCTGAAGATTTTGTATTTCTTTTTAAAAGTATTGATTTACTATTTTCTTTTTTATTAAGAGTTTTCTTTTATTCATTTTACATACCAATCACTGATCCACTTCTTCCCTCCTCCCGCCCCTCTACCTACCCCCCACAATCCATTCCCCATTCCCTCCTAAAGAAGGTAAGGCCTCCCATGGGGAGTCAGCAGAGCCTTGGACATTCATTCAGTAGAGGCAGGTCCAAGCCCCTACCCTGCCTCAAGACTGTATGAGGTGTCCCACCATGGGTAGGCTCCAAAAGAAGATTTTGTATTTCACTTTCAGCAATGTTGACACTTTCAGGTAACGTGTTATTTGTATACCTAAATCCCTACCCCTTGGATCTGGAAAGAAGACCCAGCAGCCAAGAGCCTTTACCACAGCGCAGTGCACTAGGAGTTGATTCCAAGAATGCAAATAGTAGCTCATAACTGCCTGTAACTTCCTGTCCTTGGGGATTCATAACTCTCCTCTGACCTCCTCAGGCAACTGCACACATGTGATGGGCATAAACTTACGTAATCAAAGATTCTTACACATAAAATAAATAAATCTTAAGAACAAAACATTGCTCTAAGCCCTAGTCTTACATCTGAGTTACACAGAGCCCTTTGTTCCTTAGCCTGGAGAAGTGAACTAAACAAGAATTTGCCCACTCTCCACTGGAATTTACTTCTCCTTGTTCTGTGGAATGTTCCTTGAGCATTTGCTGAAAGCTTTCAAAGAAACCTGAAATTGGGCCCAGGAGGAGCTGTTGGTGGGTCTGGGTCCTCTGAGCTGCTGGTTGTCTGGGTGTCGGCTTTTTCCATCTTTGTCACTAGAGCTGGCTCCTGAGCTACAGCTGGGGACAAGTGTTTGTGGGAGCAAAGAAGGCTGAGAGAAAGGACAAAGCAAGCTGATGAGAGGGAGAGAGGGAAGGAAAGAGTGACAGGGAGGCTCTGAGGGAGGAAAGGAGAGAGTGAAGAAGAAAAAGAAGAAAAGGTGGAAGAATAGGAAGAAGAAATGGGGCAGGAGACAATGGTGGTGGACATAGCTCTGCACTGAGAGTAGAGAAACTGAAAGCTGGAACCCCAGTGCTCCTGGACTCTCCATATCCTTCACAGGGTCAAGTATATTTATCACCCTTGGCTGACTGTTTAGCTGCTGGCAATGGGGAAGATGTGCTGGGAAACCCATGGCCATGGCCAGTTGGTTGAGCTTTTCTGTGCTCTTGGATGATTCACTAAGATTTGGCCTGTAATCTGCCTTTTCCCTGTATCAGTTTCCAAGTCCTTCCTGGGGCACTGGACCTGCCTTTATGCATCCATCTGTTCCTTCCTACATTTGTTCATCCTAGAATAACTTTCACTGGAATCCCTAATCATTTTGATAACTATCAGCTTCTACTTGCTGCTCAGTGCTGTGTTGGAGTCAATTATGAATATTCTAAATACTTGTCTCGGGATAGGAGCCTTCCCAGCAATTGGTTGGACACTGAAGTCATCTCACCAGCCCCTTTGGCACCCTGTCTTCATGGAGAAGGAGTTCAGTGATAGGGAAGTGTTGTTGTGTAGAGGGAAACTGCTAGACAGAAAGACAAATCTATGTGAGCTTGCTGACAGGTGAGATGTGAGAACAAAAACATTTAGATACACACAGAACATGGTGGTTACCAGGAAAGAGGAAAAAATGATGACATCAGGTAGAGAACAAAATGGAGCTCAACACATAGAGGACAAAATGTTAGGTAACTAGAGTTTTGGTAACTTGTGGTTTCATTTTCACTTAATTCTTGGTACTTTTTATTTCCTCATTAAATTCTTCAGTGACCATTATTCACTGTGGTGATATTTGTGTATCCTAATAAACTTGCCTGAGGATCAGAGGACAGAACCAGCCACTAGATTACATCTAGAGCCAGGCAGTAGTTGTACACACCTTTAATCCCAGCACTTGAGATCTCATGCCTTTGCTTGGGACACACAGGACACACACACACACACACACACACACACACACACACACACACACATCTTTAATCCTAGAAAGTAATGTGGCAGGGCAGAGATTTTTAGGGATTATAATATTATCTTAAGTAAAACAGAGCACAAGATGGGTCAAAAGTATGTGGCCAGAAGGACAGAGAAGAAAATTAAAGCCATATATGCCTAATACAGCTATCTATGGGGCCATGATTTATTACAACAATGGAATACCCAGATTAGCATTCATCCCATCTCCTAAAC
>NC_051066.1:129916722-129936301 GCF_004664715.2 Peromyscus leucopus
GGGAGGGAAGTAGCAGCTTTGGTCGTGCAAAAAATGCAGGATAGAATTATGACCCAAGTTGCTCTACCCATCCTTCTATTCACCCCACCATTATCTGAGTGTCCTAATCATCTTCTCCGGGCAGAGCCAACACTGTGAGGAAAGCTGGGAGAGGCAATAATGCATCTCCCCGATCATCGGTGACTCAGGCATTGTATTATAAAACACGCTATTTACATGATTTGTTTAATGTAACCCCCAAGATTATTCCGCCACGATTGAAAATCCCAGCAGAGAAGAAATTACAAGAGAAAAAAAAAGAAAGTGGGTTCATCGGGGCACATTGTTTCTATGCGCGATGTGTTTTTCTTTATAGAGCCTGCAAGGCTAATTGGAATGTTTTTCATGCTTCCAACCTTGATATCAGCCAATGTTATAAAATGGCGTGTGGACCCCACATCACATATGGCATGATGTGTGAATGTAAAGCTGAAGATATCTGTGGGCTTGAGGTGAGGAATCCAGCTGCCTCTGATTAAGAAAAAGATACCAAAAGAAAGCTAAAGACATTGGGATTTGAGTTTGTAAATCACAGACATCGTGTGGCCTCAGGATTTTGGAATAAATCAGGCCCTCAATGCTACAGTTTTTTCTCCTTTTCCCTTGATTTCTCTCAATAGAAAAACCAATTTCTTTTATTGGTTTTAATTTCTTTGTAGATTTTTCCAGATAATTGTAACTTGAAAGAAATTGTGGTGAAACAGACACTCGGAGTTTCTGTGGACACCATCTCCGTACGTGGGTCGGGAGGTCATTTACTTGCCATCAATGAGAAAGCTAAAGAAAATCCTGTGATGTAGTTTTCTTCATGAATAGGCCCATGTGTCTCTTGAATAAGCGAGGTGGGCAGCATGAAGAGCACTTGCCTCACTGACCTGATGACCCTGTTTGCTCTGCAGAACCCACAGAAAGGTGGAAGGAGAGAACAAACTCCTGAAAGTTATCCTCTGACCTCTACAGGCACGTGTTAATGTATGTACCTGCACATGAACATCATACACACACACACAAACACAAAATAATAAAATAGAAACACAAATAAAAAAACTGATGTTTCTCAGGTCAAATAGATTGTGAACTATGACCAAAGCCAGTGACAGAAACACTTGGATAATAGGACTCACTGGTGACCTCATGCTTGGTGAGCTCACTCCACTCTCAAATTCAGAGCCCCAACTCCACCTCAAAACATTGTGGCTCATGTGCACAACTCTTCACAGTGTGCACTGCAGAAGCACAAGCCTCTATAAGCAGACAACTGGCAATGACCACTGTCCTTTAATTGTCACCAGGAGCTGTCCTTCTTTGTCTTGTATCTCCAGTGTCCTTGAAGGAGGTTCAGACAGGAAGGGGCTTTGCTAAGATAATTAGGCAAGGCCCTGTCTGAACACAGGAGCAGCTGTTCCAGCATGCAGTCTTCTGGGGGCTTCAGTGAGCAGCTCAGGGTGTGGTCACCATGCAGCAGCGACTCCCCTGGAGGCCTGGGATGCTGGCCAACAGGACAGCTCTGCTCCCTAGGGCGGCCCTGGGAGGGCAGGCAGGGAGGGTGGCAAGCAGCTCAACTGGAAGCTGAATCTGTGTGACTTAGGCAGAAGCAGGGGAAGCAGCACCTGTAAAGCTATAATCTGCTGATCTGCAGCAGGTGCAGCCACTGCGTGGGTCTGGCGTCTCTGTGGTCAGGAGAGGAGATTTTAAAAACCTGGGTTTGGGCCTGCAGACTATAGGGGATGTTGTGCTCCTGGAGCCCACAGGAACTGCCTGCAGGACTGAGGCCTGAATGCTGGCAGGACTCCTGGATGTGCTTGGCACCAGGACACAGAAAGCAGCCTAGCTCAGGGAGGGGAGGGGGGCGGTTAGCAGGCGCGGAGAGGGAGAGGCACAAAGCTGTGGCGGGTATTCAGGGGAGCAGAGATTTTAAAAGATGGAGTTTTGGGGTGCAGCTAGGCACAGGGCTGGGGAGCGCAGGGCATTTTGGCTACAATTGAACTGGCCTATCACGTGCAGCTAACACTAGTAGGAGGCAGAGGTGTGTGTGTTTGTAGGGAGGGGGGTGAATTAGGCTAGCCAGCATGGCCAGGTGGGTGCTCAGGAGACCTTAGGAGCCCTGGACCGCCACCCACATTGGGTGCCAGGTATTGTGAGACGCTTGGGGAAATGCGTTACCTTTATTGATTGACAAATCCATGCACAATGAATACAGATCAGAAAGGAGAGTCTGGGCTGCATAGCCACTGTCCCGCTGTTCCCGCCAGGGGCACAGCTATTCTGCTTGCTGTTGCTACTGCCAATAGGCAATGAAGAAGGTCACCAAGCCTCACTTCTTCCATGGCTTCAGCAAGTCCCTCCACAGTCCAAAAGAGCAAGCGACCTCCCTCCAAGGTTTCTTAAATGGGCACCTATCTTCAGAAAAGTCCACTCCCATTGGGCTAAACTGTTCCATTCCAATTGGTCAAGACTGGCAGAATTCCCACAACAAAAGAGCACCCCTCTCTGTGTACAGAAAGTCTCCTCGAATGCAAAATATTTACTGTTGGGGACTTTGGCTGGGCTATAAGAATCGTCAGATGAATTTGGTATTGAAAGTCTCCAGTGAAGCATTAAGGATTATCTATCCCTGGCTAGGACATTCTCTTCCCAACATATTCTAATCCCCAGTCATGGCAGCTTCCTGGTCCCACTCACTCCAGCACTTAAGCAATGAACTTAAGCAACCTGGTCCCACTGACTCCAAAACTTAACAATGTTCCCAGTGACCATGCAGCTCCCTGTTTGGAAAAAGCTGCTGAGACCAGAAAGGCCAAGCAGTAGAGCTAAGGTCACACAAGAACCAGGCCAGGCTGAAGCTTAGGAACTCTGCTCCCTAAATGTCTCTTACCCATGAGGACGGAACAAGCCCAGACCCTTCTGGAAGGACAGCATAAACCAGCCTGAAACACTACCCAACAATGCAATGTCATTTTGCACTTTCCCAGGTTCTATATTGCTAAGTTACAACCCAGCTGAGAGGTTTTTTTAAGGGAGAGAACGAGACAGAGACATACAGAGAAAGAAACAGAGACAGAAAGGCATAGAGAGATAGAGACACAGAGACAGGGAGAAAGAAAGACAATTCATTCATTTTACTCCAGTTCTTGGAGTGGAAACACCAACAGGGGAATCTTTGCATATAAGAAAAAAAGTGAAAAAAAAAAAGGAGTTAGCTGCCATTTTATCACAGCTAAGCGTATCAATTAGTGAAACTGTATAAACTTAGAGCCTGAAGATTTTGTATTTCTTTTTAAAAGTATTGATTTACTATTTTCTTTTTTATTAAGAGTTTTCTTTTATTCATTTTACATACCAATCACTGATCCACTTCTTCCTCTCCCGCCCCTCTACCTACCCCCCACAGCCCATTCCCCATTCCCTCCTAAAGAAGGTAAGGCCTCCCATGGGGAGTCAGCAGAGCCTTGGACATTCATTCAGTAGAGGCAGGTCCAAGCCCCTACCCCTGCCTCAAGACTGTATGAGGTGTCCCACCATGGGTAGGCTCCAAAAGAAGATTTTGTATTTCACTTTCAGCAATGTTGACACTTTCAGGTAACGTGTTATTTGTATACCTAAATCCCTACCCCTTGGGTCTGGAAAGAAGACCCAGCAGCCAAGAGCCTTTACCACAGCGCAGTGCACTAGGAGTTGATTCCAAGAATGCAAATAGTAGCTCACAACTGCCTGTAACTTCCTGTCCTTGGGGATTCATAACTCTCCTCTGACCTCCTCAGGCACCTGCACACATGGGATGGGCATAAACTTATGCAATCAAAGATTCTTACACATAAAATAAATAAATCTTAAGAACAAAACATTGCTCTAAGCCCTAGTCTTACATCTGAGTTACACAGAGCCCTTTGTTCCTTAGCCTGGAGAAGTGAACTAAACAAGAATTTGCCCACTCTCCACTGGAATTTACTTCTCCTTGTTCTGTGGAATGTTCCTTGAGCATTTGCTGAAAGCTTTCAAAGAAACCTGGAATTGGGCCCAAGAGGAGCTGTTGGTGAGTCTGGGTCCTCTGAGCTGCTGGTTGTCTGGGTGTCGGCTTTTTCCATCTTTGTCACTAGAACTGGCTCCTGAGCTACAGCTGGGACAAGTGTTTGTGGGAGCAAAGAAGGCTGAGAGAAAGGACAAAGCAAGCTGATGAGAGGGAGAGAGGGAAGGAAAGAGTGACAGACAGGCTCTGAGGGAGGAAAGGAGAGAGTGAAGAAGAAAATGAAGAAAAGGTGGAAGAATAGGAAGAAGAAATGGGGCAGGAGACAATGGTGGTGGACATAGCTCTGCACTGAGAGTAGAGAAACTGAAAGCTGGAACCCAGTGCTCCTGGACTCTCCATATCCTTCACAGGGTCAAGTATATTTATCACCCTTGGCTGACTGTTTAGCTGCTGGCAATGGGGAAGATGTGCTGGGAAACCCATGGCCATGGCCAGTTGGTTGAGCTTTTCTGTGCTCTTGGCTGATTCACTAAGATTTGGCCTGTAATCTGCCTTTTCCCTGTATCAGTTTCCAAGTCCTTCCTGGGGCACTGGACCTGCCTTTATGCATTCATCTGTTCCTTCCTACATTTGTTCATCTTAGAATAACTTTCACTGGAATCCCTAATCATTTGATAACTATCAGCTTCTACTTGCTGCTCAGTGCTGTGTTGGAGTCAATTATGAATATTCTAAATACTTGTCTCGGGATAGGAGCCTTCCCAGCAATTGGTTGGACACTGAAGTCATCTCACGAGCCCCTTTGGCACCCTCTCTTCATGGAGAAGGAGTTCAGTGATAGGGAAGTGTTGTTGTGTAGAGGGAAACTGCTAGACAGAAAGACAAATCTATGTGAGCTTGCTGACAGGTGAGATGTGAGAACAAAAACATTTAGATACACACAGAACATGGTGGTTACCAGGAAAGAGGAAAAAATGATGACATCAGGTAGAGAACAAAATGGAGCTCAACACATAGAGGACAAAATGTTAGGTAACTAGAGTTTTGGTAACTTGTGGTTTCATTTTCACTTAATTCTTGGTACTTTTTATTTCCTCATTAAATTCTTCAGTGACCATTATTCACTGTGGTGATATTTTGTGTATCCTAATAAACTTGCCTGAGGATCAGAGGACAGAACCAGCCACTAGATTACATCTAGAGCCAGGCAGTAGTTGTACACACCTTTAATCCCAGCACTTGAGATCTCATGCCTTTGCTTGGGACACACAGGACACACACACACACACACACACACACACACACACACACACACACACATCTTTAATCCTAGAAAGTAATGTGGCAGGGCAGAGATTTTTAGGGATTATAATATTATCTTAAGTAAAACAGAGCACAAGATGGGTCAAAAGTATGTGGCCAGAAGGACAGAGAAGAAAATTAAAGCCATATATGCCTAATACAGCTATCTATGGGGCCATGATTTATTACAACAATGGAATACCCAGATTAGCATTCATCCCATCTCCTAAACAAACCATAAACTAATATATGCTTCTGAAAAAAATATTAGAAGTTGTTATAAAGAACAGTCATGGTTCACCTGTGCTGATAGGACTAAGAGGCAGGCCAGACTACCACGATCCACCACTACACCCTGTAACCTACAAGCTCCACCCAAATAAACCTACCCACCTTCCGAAACTGCAGCTGTTCCCTGAAACAGAGTCTACCAGCACCAATTGGACTAAGAGATGAGTCTTTGTTCTCATAGCTGATCACCCCAGCCTCTAGGCTTTGGGTCCAGGGTCACAACCCTGTACTCCCACACCATCACCCATTGCAGTCCCAGTTTCAGAAGCAGGCAGATCTCCTGCAGGCAGGCTGGACTGCTACCATCCCCCACTGGACGCTGTAAACTACAACCCCCACCACACCCCCAAACCCACCCACCCTCCAAGACCACAGCTGCTCCCTGAGACAGAGAGTCCATCAGCACCAACTGGTCCAAGAGCTCGCATTGGAACAAGAGTATAGATGGGATCAAGAGAGGCTCCCTCAGACATAGACACTGTTTGCACTGAGTAAAGGAAGACATGGGTAGACACCAGTGCAAAAATACAGTCAACAAAATAAAGACCAATATGGCACCACCAGAACCTAGTGGTTCTACATCAGCAAGATCTGAACATCTCAACGCAGAAGAAACAAAAGAAATCGACCTTTAAAATGACTTTAAGAAGACAATAGAGGCTTTTAAAGAGGAAATGAAAAATTCCCTTAAAAAATTGAGGAAAAGACAAACAAAAAATTGGAAAAAATCAATATCCTTTAAAGAAAGCCAAGAAAAAGCAACTAAACAGGTGAAGGAAACGGTTCAACATTTGAAAACTAAAACAGAGACAATAAGAAAGACAGAAACTGAGAGAATGCTGAAAATGGAAAATCTGAGTAGATCTGGGACACCATGAAAAGACCAAACCTAAGAATAATAGGGATAGAATAAAGAGAAGAATACCAGCTCAAAGGCACAGAAAATATATTCAACAAAATCATAGAAGAAAGCTTTCCCAACCCAAGGAAGGAAATGCCTATGAAGATACAAGAAGCTTATAGAATACCAAGTAGACTGGATACAAAAAAAGTTCCTTGCCACATAATAATCAAACCACTAAACATACAGAATAAAGAAAAATATTAAGAGCTTCAAAGGGAAAAGGCTAAGTATCATATAAAGGCAGACCCATCAGAATAACATCTGACTTCTCAATGAAGACTCTAAAACCTAGAGGTCCTGAACAGATGTTATGCAGACACTAAGAGACCATGGATGCCAACCCAGACTATTATACCCAGAAAAACTCTCAATCACCATAGATGAAGTAAACAAAATATTCCATGATAAAACCAGATTTAAACAAGCCGGGCGGTGGTGGCGCACGCCTTTAATCCCAGCACTCGGGAGGCAGAGGCAGGTGGATCTTTGTGAGTTCGAGGCCAGTCTGGGCTACCAAGTGAGTTCCAGGAAAGGCGCAAAACTACACAGAGAAACCCTGTCTCGAAAAACAAAAAAAAAACACAAAAAAAAACAAAACAAAAAAAAAACAGATTTAAACAAAACCCATCCACAAATCCAACCCTACAGAAAGCACTAGATGGAAAATTCCAACCTAAGGAAGTCAGGTACACCCATGAAAACTCAGGCAATAGATAATCCCACACCAACAAATAACAAAGAAGGGAAACACAAAACATTACCACCAAAAAAATAGGAATTAAAAATCACTGGTCATTAATATCAATGGACTCAATTTGCCTACAAAAAGATACAGGCTAATAGAATGGATACAAAAACAGGATCCATACTTCTGCATCATACAAGAAAAACACCTCAACTTCAAAGACAGAAATGACCTCAGAGTAAAGGGCTAGGAAAAAACTTTCCCAAGAACCAAGCTGGTGTAGCTATCCTATATCTAATAAAATAGACTTCAAACTAAAATCAATTGAAAGAAATGGGAAGGACATTACATATTTATCACAGGGAATATCCACCAAGATGAAGTCTCAATTCTGAACATTTATGCCCCAAATATAAGGGCACCCACATTTGTAAAAGAAACATTACTAAAGCTTAAATTGCACATCAAACGCCACACACTAGTATTGGAAGACTTCAATTCCCTACTCTCACCAATGGACAGGTCTGCCGGACAGAAACTTAACAGAGAAGTAAGGGAACTAACAGATAGTATGACTATCAAATGGACTTAATAGATATTCACAGAACATTCCATCCTAACACAAAAGAATATACATTCTTCTCAGTACCCCATGGAACCTTCTCTAAAACTGACCACATGCTCAGTCACAAAGCAAACCTCAACAGATACAAAAAAATTGGAGTAGCTTCCTGTATTTTTTTTTTTTTTTTGGTTTTTCGAGACAGGGGTTTCTCTGCGTAGTTTTGCGCCTTTCCTGGAGCTCACTTGGTAGCCCAGGCTGGCCTCGAACTCACAGAAATCCGCCTGGCTCTGCCTCCCGAGTGCTGGGATTATAAAGGCGTGCGCCACCACCGCCCGGCAGCTTCCTGTATTTTATCGGACCACCATGGCTCAAAGTTAGATTTCAACAACAACAAAAATTGCAGAAAGCCTGAAATCTCATGGAAACTGAATAATGTCCAACTGAATCATCAATGAGTCATGGAAGAAATAAAGAAAGAAATTAAAAATTTCCTAGAATTCAATGAAAATGAATGTACAACATACCCAAACTTATGAGACACTATGAAAGCAGTGCTAAGAGGAAAGTTCATAACACTAAATGCTCACATAAAGAAGATGGAGAAATCTCACACTAGTGACTTAACAGCACAACTGAAAGCTCTGGAATAAAAAAGAAGCAAACTCACCCAGGAGGAGTAGATGTCAGGAAATAATCAAATTGAGGGCTGAAATCAATAAAATAGAAACAAAGAGAAAATACAAAGAATCAATGAAACAAAGAGTTGGTTCTTTGAGAAAATCAACAAGGTAGATAAGCCCTTACCCAAACTAACCAAAAGGCAGAGAAAACATCCAAATTAACAAAATAAGAAATGAAAAGGGAGACATAACAATAGACAATGAGGACATCCAGAGATTCATCTAGTCATACTTCAAAACCCTGTTCTCCACAAAATTGGAAAATCTGGCAGAAATGGACAATATTCTGGATAGGTACGGGATAACAAAATTAAGTCAAGATGAGATAAACAATTTAAATAAAACTATAACTCCTAAGGAAATAATAGAAACAATCATTAAAAATCTCCCAAACAAAAATAGTTCAGAACCAGATGGTTTCAGCGCAGAATTCTACCAGACTTTCAAAGAAGAGCTAACACCTATACTTTTTAAACTGCTCCACACAATAGAAACAAAGGAACTTTACCAAACTCTTTTTATGAGGCCATAGTTACCCTGATACCCAAACCACACAAAGATGCAACAAAGAAAGCAAATTACAAACCGATCTCCATCATGAACATTGATGCAAAAATACTCAACAAAATATTGGCAAACTGAATTCAAGAACACATCAAAAAAATTATTCACCATGACCAAGTAGGCTTCATCCCAAGGATGCAAGGATGGTTCAATGTATGAAAAATCTGTCAATGTAATACACCATATAAACAAACTAAAAGAAAAAAATGACATGATCATCTCATTAGATGCTGAAAGAGCCTTCGACAAAATCCATTACCTCTTAATGTAAAGGTTCTGGAGAGATCAGGAATACAAGGAACATACCTAAACATAATAAAGGCAATTTACATGAAGCCAACAACCAGCTTTAAATTAAATGGACAGAAACTCAAAGTGATTCCACTAAAATCAGGAACAAGACAAGGCTGTCCACTCTCTCAATATTTACTCAATATAGTACTTGAAATTCTAGTTAGAGCAATAAGACAACAAAAGGGAAAAAAAGGAGATATCTTATACTTTTAAAGACATGTTTTGTTGCCTAGAACATTGTCTGTTTTATGGAAGATTCTATAGGCTTCTGAGAAAAATGTATATTTTATATCAGTTGATTGGAATGTTTCACATACATCTGTTCTAATTTGTTCTATGGCACAGTTTTGTGTTACAGTTTCTTTATTGATGTCCTATTTGGGGTGACTCATTTAAAAATAAAAGAAGGATATTGATGTCAGTCTGTTATCACATCAGAATCCATCTGACTTTTTTATGACCATTTGCATATATCACATTGAGAGCCCCACATTTGGAACATTTATATTTACAATTGTTATATTTCCTAGTGAAATGTTACTCTGTTAGTAGGGAGTAGATTACTTTATTTCCTAAAACTGAATTTGGCCTGAAAGATTGACTTTCATTCTTTGACTCTCACTCTGTATGTCTCTTTATCAGTGGGTTTTGTTTCTTAAAGAAAATAGGCAATTTGATACATTGTTTCTTAAATCCAGTCAACCAGTTTGCATCATTTTTTTCAATGAATTTGGCCACTTACATTTAAAGATTTCATTGAATTATATTGACCAATTCCTCTAATAATATTCTCTCTCCCCCTCACTCCCCTCCCTCTGTGTGTGTGTGTGAGAGAGGTGGGGGGGGGTGTAGATTCACACATGCCACAGCACATTTTTGCAGATTAGACACCTTTTATGACACATGTCTCTCCTTCCATCTTGTTGTGGCAGAGCTTGGACTGTAGTTTCTTCCACTCCAGGTTAGCTGGTTTCTGAGCTCTGTTTGATGCTCCATTCTCATCCTCCCTTTCATCTCACTGTAGGAATGCTGGCATCACAGATGCCAGTCAAAAAATCTGACTTTTTGTGTGTCCCAGAGATGGGGCTCAAGAAATCAGTCAGCCTCATGAGACTCTTACTGTACAGGCAGGATGTCACAAGAGAGTCTGGGCCCTCCTCTCTGTTCCCATTCCTGTAGCCAGGTACTTTTCATGGTGCTGAACTCATCCAGTCTTAGGTAATATTTCTACATTATTGCCTAAGTAGGAAGTGTCCTCTCCTTCGTCTTTGTCTACTTGGAGACACAAATATTCAAGGCATCACCAAATTAGGTACTGATCATGAGATATTTCTTGTTTTTAATACCAGTAACTTGTTCACATTGATAAAAGTCTTTTTTGGCTAAACCAAATTTATATGTGTGCTATCTATCATAGGAGTCACAGCTCATAAGGTGTTGAGGATGGCCTTGGTAGGTGCTGATGTGTGTGAGGATAAAAGGAGATGAGATGCCCTAAGACTTTCAAAGTTTTGCCAATGGTAGGAATTTAGTTAGTTTAGTTAGTCTCACTGTCCATAATGGTCAGGAAGAACATCAGATAGTAGATCTTCAGATGACTCAAAGCAAATGTGTGCCAAGCATGGAATGCACATGACATCCAAGCCAGAGCAGAAACATAGAATGTAGTATGTTTCCTTAAAATTTCGTATTGATGACATGCTGAATTGAACATACTTTGCAATATTAGAAAAGGAAAATATATTTCTGAGACTTAATTCTACTTTTTTAAAAACTACTTTTGGGTGTGAGTGACAGGATTTGGATCCTGGGCCTCAAATCCTTTAGTCAAATACTTTCCCATTGAGCTATGTTCCCAACATTGTTGTTCCACTTGAAAACCAATACAAAATCAAGATGACGTGCATGCCTTTTGTTATATATCACATGGGTAGCATGGATGTAGAAAATGACATAGCTGAGCTGTGCAAACCAATAAAACAGATTCAATTGAGCTGTTCACATTCAGCTTCTTATGTCTCCTGTCATGGGATATACTTTCTTTTAGTGACACAATCTGTCATGATACATACCCTCTCTTCATACAGCAGGTGCACAGAAGACTATCAAATCAAGCCCACTCCCCACAGGAGTCTGACCCATCCCACAATGCCTAGGATCATCCTCAGCGATTCTCTCCACAATGCAAAAAGGCCTCTCCTAATTGTGGCTTTGCATATGTTGTGCCCTCTTGTGACAATGGGACTTCCTCCAGAGAACTCCTAGGCATCTTTATAAACCCATCAGAAACCAGCCACCTCAGTAAACCTGCCAAAGCCCCTGGTATGGCTGCTGGGCTCCCTCATCTACTTCCATAGAACTCAGCACAGGGCACCTAATTGTAGCCAGATGCATCAAATGCTTTTCTCTCACCGGTCTAGAGCTCTAGAGTTTATCCAGGCATTTCACATCAAACAGCAAATGGCTTATATCTTCTGTCTAAACATGCCCATATTCTAGTGCAGGAGAAAGAAAGGGGCAAAGGAGACTGCAGGAAGTCATACAAGAATGAGCATTTTAAAGAACAGTAAACCACAGAAGAAACTGGATGGATGGATGGATGGATGGATGGATGGATGGATGGATGGATGGATGGATGGATGGATGGATGGGTGGATGGATGGATAGAATTGTTATGGTAGTGGCAGGGTGTGTGTGTGTGTGTGTGTGTGTGCATGTGCGTGCGTGTGTGCGTGCGTGCGTGCGTGCGCGCGCGCGCGTACGCGCTTTCAAGTGTGCATACATATATGTACTCATAAAGACAAAGATCAATCTTGGGTGTTGGTACTTGGATCCCATCCACCTTAATTTAGAGACAGTGTCTCTCAATTGGCCAAATATTCACTGGCTAGGTAAGATTGGCTGGCCAGTGAGCCCCAGAGATGCCCACAACTCTATTCCCCGGCACTGGCATTACAAGTATAGACCACAATACCTGACTTTTTGATAGTAGTGGTGAGAATTAAACTCAGATCCTCATGCTGGCATGGCAAGCAATTTATGTGCTAAGTTTTTTCCAAGCTTTGATGTGTCTTTTTAGGGGATTTCAAATTGTGACATCTGAGAAGAGTGTAATCAGCACAGAGAAGTCACAAATGAATACATTATTCATGAGATGAACAGTACCAGCTCCTCTTAGAGACCCTCCTGACCTTCACTCTTGTAAAATGTCCCCTCACAGTGATCTCCCTCTATTCTGCAGCCACTTTGCTTGACTTCTTTGTTTAAAAAAGAAAGCTCACGCATGTCTCTCTCACACCCTTCCCACAGTCTCATCCTCCACATGTGTCCTAGCACAGCTTCCTCTGTCCATCCTTCATGGTTCATTTGGAAGTTCTCACCCTCAAACAGCCTTCTGTCTTCCCTCAGCTTCTCAGTTCCCACCTCTTCCTCTCATAACCTCCTGCTTTGTCTTCCTAGAATACCAAGCCCTCTCTGTGATGTGGTGGGCTCTGCATTTCTCTATTGGTTGTTAGTTGACTAGAACAGAACACCATTCCTGGGGACATAGAGAGCCTTGGGTGTGCTCTTCATTGTGGTGAACTTAGAATCTAGAGCAGTGACTCGAACCTTGCAGATGTTTAAATACAACAGCACAGATGAGTGAAGGGAGGAGCGACATGCACAGTGATGTTAAGGTCAGAGTTAACCAGTCTAGATTTCCCATGCCCTGGTTTGTCACCACATTGACGCCTGCACTGTTTCTTCCCTTTGGGAATTTTTGTTATTTGTTGCTCTGCTGCAGGATGTACCTAGCATGCATAGAGGCTTCTAGTGTTCTGAAAGCTAGGAAGAATGTGAGTGGCTGAAACAGCTTTTCCCAGGACCGATGGGAGGAAAGCAGTGCTGGGGTTTGAGCATCAAGTCCTAGAGCAGGAGTTGTTGATTGGCCACTGTCTGTCCTGGACCACTTTATTGACAGCCTTTCTTTATCCGTTCTTTATTCTTCTGGGAGTCCAGAGGAGGCAAAAACTTGACAGTGGATGAACTAAGCCCCCATGATATTCATAATCCAGGGGTGTAAAGGTTTCAGTGTACATCTATGACAGAACTATGTGGGTTTTCTCTGGCTCTGCTGCAGGGCAGCTACCCACCAACCCCACATTTTCCCAGAGTTTTCTTGAGTGAGAGTAGCAGGAAATACTAGATAGAAGGATTTAGAGTATGGAGATAAACAGATAGAAAATACAGGGTAGCCTAGAGAGGGCCTGGAACCTATTCCAGTGCCCAACAGTTTCTGCTCTAGGGAATTTATAGAAATGCCAAGGGGTGGAGCCATAGACCTCCCCCAAGCACAGCCAAGTGCAGACCATCTCAGACACCTGCACTCAGGCCTGTTGTCCAATCATCCTCTCTATGCGGACCTTCTGGGCAAAGCCATGAGGAACCTGAAAATAAGCTCCCACACTCTGCCATCTTCTTTCTGTACACAGTTAATTTTTTTAATCTCCTTTTCTCTATCAATGATGCACAATTCAGAGGTGCTGGGAAGATAGTACAAAACTCTCATTATGTCCCTGCTTGAAAGAAAACCTCCTCTAGGTGCAAACTTTATTTTAGTGTTTCCTACAGAGGAACCTTGAGGTGTTGTTAGCATCCCTGGTCTTGGTGATCTTATCCACAGGATAGGAGGGACGGCTTCTTCCCAAGTTATAAAGAGGTACCAATCTCCTAGCAGCTGACCCATTTGATTGGCACAGTGGAGATCTTCACTGTTGTAGATAGTAGTTTTTGTTGTTGTTTATTTGTTTTGTTTTATTTTAGTCTGATTTTTTTTTTTGTTTTGCCTAGCAACCTCATCAAATGGTGGCCCGCTGGAGAAGGGAGGGTGCTGGCTGAGCTTCCCTGCTTTCCCTGCAGCTGGGATAGCCTGTGTCTTCTGAGGTTTTTTTTTTAATTGTAACCCATCCACAGTCTAGCATCCTTCATCATAAGCTGGAGAGTCTGGGGGAGCCTTAATCAGACCTGGCAGGGGACTCTCTGTTTCTGTGTTCCTCTCCTGCTTTATCTAGTTAAGACAGAAGACAGGAGAGTTGGTCCTCATCAGGTATTTTATTCCCATGATGTTCAAAGTCACAAGTTTAAGTGGCAAAGGAAGAGCTGCTGGGACCTCCTAGCAAATAACTGCTAACTGAGGAGAGCTTCCAGAGGGGCTGTGTTTTGAGGTCCGATCCTAGGCATAGAAGTCAGAGGGATCCTGAGACCTTGGCAGGGGACATCACTTCCTGTGCTGTGGAGGAGGAGGAGATCATAGCTGCAGGTCTCTGGCCTGTGACCCTTCAGTGCTAGGCAGGATCTGCTCAGCCTTTGCTGTCTGACACTGGGTGGCTCTCATGATGTTTCCTCGCCTCAGTCTCCCATCTGTGAAAATAGTAGCCCCTAACTGGCAGGCAATTTTCACAAATGCTTGTTGAATCCTCATAAGATCCTTTATGTAAAAGATCCCTTATCCACTTAAGGATCCCTACCCCAGTGTCCACACTTCCTAAAGGGCTCCACTTACATAATGCCATGATTTCAATGTGAAATGAGCAGCCAAGATTCACTTGTTTGAACTACTGGTCCCAGCCTGGTGGCGCTGTGTGAGAAGACTAGAATCTTTGGAAGGTAGAGCCTGGCTGGAGGAAGGGGATCACTGGGAGTGGGCCCTGGGTTCTATAGCCTGTCCCTTTTCTCTGGTCACTCTCTGATTCCTGACTGTGGATGCAATGTGACCAGGTGGCTTCCTGCTCCTGCCCAAGATGCTTTCCTTGCCACCATAGAATATTTCCCCCTGGAACTGTAAGCCAGACTAACCTCTTCTTTAAATGGTTTCTAGGCAGGTATTTTGTTGCATCCATAAGAAAACTGAAAAAAAGGTATCTGCAGGTCTCCTAGGCAGACATTCCACAGTTGTGACATTGCCCACATCTTGGGTTCTCAAGTCTAACTCAGGCTTCACCTTCACAGCCTTTTGACCAGTCCACATAGAAACCTACTCCATTGGTTCACTAAACTATATGACTTTCATATGTTTGTGCTCTGGTTTTTTCAGCCACACAGCTGGCTGAAAGAAGCAGGTCGCAATCATGTCATAGCCTGAGTGGTGTTCTCTCTTGAAATTTGCTCTGAGAAATAGGCTCTTCCACTAATTTAAAATTTGGCTTCATTCAGACTTTCAGTACATGGGCAAAGTACAGTGAGATTCATTCCCTAATGTAGCATGAATGACTTCTCGCTCATTTATCCATTGGTTTGTTCTTTTCCCCTCTGAAGTTTGATCAGCTCAGGTGTTCCTGTCTGCCTTGGTGTGAGCATTTGGATTTTTATAACTCTCATCTGTACAGTGTATTAAGCTATTCTTAAAGTTCTGTGGCATTTCTCTAGCCCACAGTTTCAGACTCTTCTACAAACCTCTTATAAATTAGTTCCAAAGGCCCAAAGACATGGCCAAACTTCCTAGAGAAATGGACCTCACTCTGGTACTAATTCTCTGCATTAAGTGTTTTGTTGTCTTGTGATCAACGACTTAACAGAAAGAACCTAATGCAGAAAGGGTTTTTATTTTAGTTCAGATTCAGAGATACAAGCCTGTCATGGTGGGAAGCACATGGCATCTAGAGGGGCATAGTCTGTGGTGGTGCCAGCTTGTAACATGTCTGGCTCGTATCTTGAAAAATCAGATAGCCAGAAAGTGGAACAGAGAGGCATATGATGTCAAGAATAGAGTCCAGCAAGGACTCTTCCACATGCACAAGTATGTGTTGGGACCTGCTGTGTGCCAGCCAGGCAGTGGAACTGGGTCACCTAGGGTCACAATCTGACTCAGAGTTTTGCCATGACTCCTCAGTGGTCCTGAGGACTGGTGTAGATTAAGGCCACCCTGTCCAAAGAGACCCAGAAGACAGACAGAAAAGCTCAGGTGGCTGTGGCCTTTCCTCTGTCTCTTACTCAGGAGCACTCAAACCCTTATGCTTCCAACCTCACTTAGCCTTCCATTGCTACTCAGTTCCTGGATATCACATCCAGAGTGATGTATGGGAATCTTAGTCTCCCTGGCGATGTCAGGGATCATGGTGACACCCAGTGGTTCCTGATCCCACCCTAGTCAGGGAGGCCGCAACTAAAGAAGTCTTCTTACTTAACCACATGGTGATGCCATGAGGAAGAAACAGATTCACAGAAGCAAAGTGATTCATCTAGGTCATGTAGTGAGCAAGGGCCAGAGCCAGGATTACACTGACCCTCACATACCACTTATGTGATTGTGGCTTTGCCTTTACAATGGTATCCCTGAGCTTCAGCACCAGGAGACCCCAGGCATGAGTTCACTCCTAGTGACCAGCCAAAATTAAAGGAATCTTACACTCTTCATTGGAAAATTAGTGTGGAGGTCTGTATCTTTCTCAAGTGGATCATTTCACTTCCCCTTTGGGTTATGAGAGGGATGAGGAAGTTCTTTTGGGGCAGAATTTGTGGGCAATCCCTCTCCTCCAGGAAGCCTCTGTCTGGATAAACCTACACCTCAGGGACAGTAACTGTTGGCATATTCCTTGTCAGGGTTCTTATGAGTATCAAAGGAGGGTTAAGTCAAGTTGGAGAGCATAAGAGCTTGAGTGCTCCTGAGTAAGAGACAGAGGAAAGGCCACAGCCACCTGAGCTTTTCTATCTGTCCTTCCGGGTCTCATTGGACAGGGTGGCCCTCAATCTACTCCAGTCCTCAGGACCACTGAGGAGTTGTGGCAAAACTCTGCATAAGGTTGTGACCCTGGGTGACCCAGTTCCACTGCCTGGCTGGCACACAGCAGGTTCCAATACACACTTGTGCATGTGTGGTTGGTGGTTGATGTCCTGCCACAGTCACACAGTGGCTGTGTGGCTACTCTCTCCATGCTTCCGTGGCTCTATGTATAAAAGAAAGCTGTAAGTTGTGCACTGGTGGAACTTTCAGCTGTGGGTTTGTTTTATCCACTAACCTGCAATCTCACCCCACACATACACCACACCCTAGGAACAACTTCTATTATAAGAATCAAAGAAAGCCACACACCAGACTGCAGTTAGGTTTTTAATGCTGGGGTGGTGATAGCAAGTGTTGAGACTACTAAGACAAGAAGGGAGCTTTGATGGGTTCTCCAGGTGGGTTCAGGGAGGCCTTGTATAGATGATGGTAGCACTTTCTAGAGAGAAATGCCACAGGAAGTCAGATGAAGCCAGTGCAGACTAACCTGGAATGAGAACACAGGGTGTGAGGACATTGGCTGTCACAGCAGCCATGGGAACTGGCTCCACTGGACATTGAGAAGATCCACAAAAGCATAGTGTCACTAAATTTACTTGTTCCTGAAGTGCCAGCATGGATTAGGCTGGGAGAGGAAAGAGAAAGCTGTAGATTTGTGGTCTTGTTCTCCCACCTGGCCTGACCCCTTCTCATCCCTTCCTTAGCAGCAATGGCAGATGGGAAAAGACTGAGTAGAAGCCATGCACACAAAGCCAGGTCCGGATGCAGGCCAAGGACAAATGTCTATGCTCCAAGTTAGGACTCAGACAAAAACTATGAGGATATTCATTTAGTAACAAAGACATTAGCTGAGTTTGGGTTATTGATTCAGGGCCAAATTTCAGGGTATATTCAAAATCAGAGCTCAGCCAAGAGTCAAGATCAGGTCTCAGTTTGTCTTGTCTTATGACAAAAGCACAAGCCTTCTCGCTGGGTTCATAACAGGCTGCTGTGCATAGGGCACAGAGCCTACTGTGAGGTTTGATGAGAATGGCCATCATAGGCTCAGGTGCTTGAATACTTGGTCCCCAGTTAGACAAACTGTTTGGGAAGATTAGGAGGTATGGCTTTGCTGGAGGAGGTGTGTCACTAGGGATGGGTATTAAGATTTCAAAGGCCATGTCATTCCTAATTAGCTCAAACAGCCTGGTAATAGTGTCTCAATACATGAGCTCTCAGCTACTGCTCCAGTGCCATGCCTGCCTATCTGCCATGGTCCCCATGAGTCATAGGCTCTAAGCCTCTTGAGTTGTGAATCCCAAAATAAATCCTTTCTTTTATAATTTCCCTCGGTCATGTTGTTCTGTCACAGCAATAGAAAAGTAATCGAGGACACTGTACCAGCAGGGTGTCATGGCATTCCTCCTTCTGCTCCCTCCTCTTCAGATGGAGTCTGGTGACTATGCTGTCAGTAGATTAGCTGAAGGAGTCAAGTCAAGATCAAACCCTCAGTATTTGCCATTGGAAACTGAACAGAATTCCACCCAACTGGCTACCTCCCTCTGGCTCATCACTCTGTCACTTCTGTGACCTCAAGTATGTCACTGTGCATCGGAATTGAGAAATGACCATGCACCACTGTACAGACTCTCTTAAGGATGAAATGAGGTAGTGCAGGCAAGACACAGAAGGACTGTGTGAAGGGACGCAACCAAGGAGGGTCACCTCCAGGGCCTGACACCCTGGGTAGCCTGATTCTCGTTGACCTGGCAACCCTGTCTATCATGGGAAGCTAAAGCCTCAAAAGAGGCCCCAATGAGGGTTAGAGAAGTTAAAGGTCTGACTTGGTCAGGATTCAGGGTCCCTGCCTGGGGCACTCCTACAGCTGTTGTCTTGGACCGTGGAAGGCTCTCCAGTTCCCAAACTGTGACTTACAAGAGGAGGTCTTGAGTAAGATTGACATTCAGGTCTCTGAGGAACACCTGGAGCAGTGGACATATCTGAGAGATGGAGAGAAACAAGGAGAGAGAAGATGGGAAGGAGACACAAAACAGATGAGACTTTGCTGACAACACACTTCCCACCCTCCCCAGACAGAGGGGCTCATTTCCAGGACCTGAGAAGAGTTAACCTTAGCAACCTGGAACTGTGGAATTGTAGCAGCCTGAGTCAGAGCTGTATCGGTTGGATAAGAACCCACCACCTCAGAATGTTAGAAGTTCGGGATCTTAAGATCTAACATCCACAACATTAACATCACCGACTCCTGAACCTTGAACTCTTGAACCCTGGCATGTTGAGCTCCTCAGAAGGTTTAATCCTGAGGATGCCCAACTCCCAGTTCCCTGCAGATTCTCATTCACTGGTGCTTAAAAACAATCGTTTGCATAAAAGTCTGTTTATTACAAAACAAACAAACAAAAACCATTAGCATAAAGGTACAAGCGGTGCATGGATGTGGTTAACAGATCAGTGCAGCATCTGTGATTTCTGCTTCCTCTCTTGTCAGCCCAGCTACTGAGGAGGAGGTGCCCCCAGATCTTGCAAAGA